>NC_089862.1:27252844-27487844 GCF_036373705.1 Amia ocellicauda | reverse complement strand
GAGCTGTCAAAGATGAAAGCTATGTGAATTTGTCCAGCAGTGCCATTATATTCACGTTCTCAAAGGGCTTTCCTGGACACAAATGTTAACAAGGTTCAGGCAATAGTTACACAATTGTCTCACTGTATCATGGAATGCCCTTGTCAGAAAATATGGAAAACAATGGACATTACCATTTCTGCTTTGTCAGCCCTTATTTTCTTCATCACAGTATCCAATAGGCTGATTTGTATAATAAAAATGTTATCTCTGATTTAAAAGCAATTGGCACAGCATTTAGCATGGTATTGCACGGCCAAAACACATTTGTGCTTTGGAGTGGTGTTTGTGAAAATGGTTCAGTACTTTTTGACTTTTTTCACTCCAAAACAACTGCATGTTACACAGGTTAAAGCCACCAGGGACTAAAATCAGGCCTAGGTAGTGATGGATGACTGTTCCTGGGTTTTTCTTTTCATTTGTACATTTATACGTTTTGATCTAGTAGTGTTTGGGTGTAATCTTAGTCATAAATTGCATATGTAAAATGAATCAAATCAAATCAAATAATAATTTGTATTATTAAATACAGAAGTAATACAGAAACCTTGCTCTTGAAGAATGTATGAGGATCATTCAAATGAATCTGAAAATCTGCAAATAACTCAAAAGCAGCAGTGCTTTTTAAACCTAACCCTAACCCTAACTCCCTGCAAGACATTTTCTACATTCTTTCAGATACTTCAACACAGATTTTCATTCTCTCTTCTGCATGCAAGCTACCTACATGTAACTTTTAATAAGTTACCACCTCTCTAATGCATTGTATATATTTTTTAGGAATTATTACTTATTATTACTTTGGGCAAGTCATTTAGTTTTCAACATGGTTTATTATTATAATTGATTTTTCCCAGACTGTCTGAGGTTTAACATTTTGAGAACTGCTGTCTTAATAACAGCAGGTGTAACTGATTAAAGTTGAAAGTATTTAAATGTATTTTAACCACTTATTCATAGTTAATATGTTCAAACAATAGTTATTTTCAATTACTAACAATTTGTATTTAATTATTTTTAAATAGTTATTTTTTGTGATATGTATCTATTTATTTATTTAATGTATTTAATTATTATTTCAGTCATATATAAGTCATATATTTATCCCAGATCTGGTAAGAACCATGGTTGTGAATTCTGTTTTAACAAGAGCAGTTAGAAATATGTATATCTGCACATAATAAACACAATTGTAAGGAATCTAATGTGAAGGGTGTGCTGTAATGATGATGCATTAAAAATGTATTTTATCCACACTCAAATTAAATGGTCAAAGATGATATTAAACAAGGAGGGAAATAAAATTAGAATCCATATTGTAGTTCCCTCAGAATTTATTTTAGATATTGATTTAAATTGAGAAACTAACTGTATGTAATTCCAAAACAGCAGAACAGTACTGAAATAACTATAAACAAACACATTACTTATTACACACAGCACTCGAAACTGGCCAATTTTCATACCATGAAAATAAAAGTAACTATTACATTACTTCATGAATTGGTATTATTCTACAGTGCTGCCACGCTATTTAAAACATTTTTTATAGAATCAAAATTTATTTTTGAGGGCAGCTGATAATTTTGAAAGACCAGCAAACTATTAAATAAGAATTCACATCAAAAATAGTATAATTTGGCCTTACAGAAAAATATTGCCAATTTATGCCATTACATTTTCTTGAGCAGGTTTAAAAAGCAGCAAAGTGCAAACACAGTACCAAAACAGAATAAAATAAAACTAAATCTGAACATGCTACTACTTCTGAAATACTTGACCTTTTTTTTTTTACGGTCTGAGTTTTTTCCATAATGAAAATCTTGCCAGACAGACAATGGAGTTTAGTTTGATTTATCACCACAGGTGAGTCATTCAATTAATTGAGTTTCTTTCTTTTTTATGAATAGCCTGGAATAGGTTGAAATGTGTAATGAATGTAAATGCATTTGAAGGATAGTGATTAATAAATCTACTAACCACAGTAACACAAGTCATGAAGATAATCTTAATAAATCAGTATTTCTGAATAGATTATTTTAAATGTGTACATTTTTACATTAAAATCATAACAAGTTACTTGTTTTTAATGGCGGGCTAAATTCTCAGGTCACCTTGCCACTTTAAAGTAAAAGGTGACAAAGATTTAACATTGCAAAGGAAAATAATAGATACATTAATTAATTAAACACTAGTAATTAATAGTTACAACCTGACTGTAAATGGGGTAAATTTTGTTATTATTATATATACACAAAAAACCTTTTTTTTATTATTTAAATTGGATTGGATGGATGAAAAATTGCATTACTCAAAAATTACTGAAATGACTAAAGGAATATATGTTACAGAGACATGAACCATGCCAAATGGTGTCCAGATACATTTTAAATATGAATAGATATACAACATATACAATATATGGTTGAAACAAGACCTTACCTTTAGCAGCAAGATGGTTATAATTGTATATCCTTACCGTACATGGTTGATTTATATATTCTCATTATATACTTGTTTCTATAATACACATTCAGGAGTCTGGACAACCCCAACAGACATATGTAGCAGATGAGGAATAGAGACCACTTTGGCCTAGACTTGTTTGACTGAGGGTATGATGACTTGGCCAATAGGACGGGCCATTGGAACAGCCATTGCTTGAGTAGGTGGGAGTTAGATTGGGGTTGTCCTCCTCCTGAACTTTAGATTAAAACTCCATTTTGTGATGTTTGAATAAACAGTTTTTTTCAATTACATTTTATAGTACTACTAAATAGAACAGAAATACAGACACAATCCAAATGAAACACAACAGACAGGACAACATCTAAAAGCACATAAGCAAACAAATGTTTTTATCACATTTACACTCACACAGCATACAACCATGCTATTGCTTAGCTGCAACAGGAAAAAGTTATTTACCCTCGACCCCAGTCATGTTGGCCCCTATTTAACAAAGCTTTTTATTTTAAAACATGATGTTTAGTTTGGGTAGGTAGATCCCAGTACTGTTTTTAGTGTCTTTGATGGAATCACTGGCCTTTATTTATTTGTAATATTTTGCAGTGATAAATATGGGCCTTTGTTCAAATGGTAAGAAGAGTTTGGCTTCTAGAAACATTCAAGTAGGACTTTCTGTTCTCTCCCATGCAGAGAAAGTGTGGAACCCACATTTACAATCTCAAATGGGTCGCTTTCTTTTAAAAACATTTTTTTTTACTTTGACATCAATGCAAATTCAAAGCTGTTTTTGCCTATTTATCAAACTAAACAAAACAACAACAGAGTATATTTAGACTTGTTTCAATACATTTGTTTGATGAAATTGTAATGTAAAAATAAATAAATGCAATCAAACTACTGATTTTACAGCATTATTCTACAATTATCATTAACAGTAATCCAATGTGATGATTCAATTACGATTATCACTTCATCAAATTATATATATATATATATATATATATATATATATATATATATATATATATATATATATATATATATATATATATATATATTTATGTGTTACAAGTACCAACCAGGTCCGAAATCTTCTAGGCTCATAAACAATGGAATTAATGACTATTTCTTCCCTCCATAATTCGATTGCAGCTGATTCTTGTTTAGATAAATAATAACAATCAAAAACAGACCACAGATTGTTCTTGCATTGAGGTTTATAATTACAAAATGAAATACAGCAATCAAGATGTTATGCTGATGATATGATGTAAACCACCGCTTTGGTTGATGAATTTCATAAGTGGATTCACTTCAGTGCTGTGAGTCTCATTAACTTTATTTTAATTATGTTAAAGATACACTTTTTACAGTCTAATAATACTTTACCAAAGAAATGGAAGAGAAAGGCGCCGCTTCAAAAGATTAGGACTATACATGTCAAGATTACAACCTTCATTTTCAAATTAGAATTTAGAGTCAGACAATTACTATATCTGTAATTGAAGAACAACATGTTTTTTTTTTCCTAAATGACAAGTGAGTTATTCCCCCCTTTATCAGCATAGAGTGAAAAGAAAGTAAACTGAGGTCAATTACATTTGATATGCAATGTTTAGTTTTACTCCCATACTTGTCTCTCTGTAGGGCTCTAAACGACAGCATGAAGGAAAGGAAAGAAAAACACAAGTAAGCTTACAGTGACAAATAGAAGGAACATGAATAAAAGCAAATAGATTGATGATGTGCAGAGAAGAGATTGCAGATATTACCCTTGTTTTGTACAATATAAACTTTGAACACTGAATACAATATAATTTACAATGAAGAGTTGTTATAGACAGATCTTTTTTTGGTTAAAGTGTAATGTAAATTGGTTTTGTAAAAATCCGGAGAGTTTATGCAGTAGTTGTGTAAGTGTGTGTGTGCTGTTTGATGTTTTAAACTCTTCTCCATTGACATTTAAGTTATGAACCAGAAGCAGAAGCCAACCTGCTTTGTTTCCACATGCTCCCAGGATAAGGATTTCTGTCTGACATGGATATACTGTATCTTGAAGAAAAATATGTTTTTGCAGTCATTATAGATTATAAGGAAAAGGAAATACTTAAATTTCTATTCGGCTTGAGAAGTTATATATCAGGTTCCTCTCACTTGATGTCACTGTTATCAAAGAATTACAGAAAGCACACAAGCACCCTCCATCCATACCACCTCTGTGAACAGATCATCAGATTGCAATTCAGACTACAGGCTGAAATAGATTGTTGTCAGAAAGTCAGAATGGACAATCACTGCTATGGAGAAAATCAATATTAAAACATTTGCAAAGTTTTAATTTATTTATCTCCAAATATGACAAGACCATCATGAAAAGAAAACCACTTCAAAAATAAAAACAGTAATCTCAGTGTATTGGTTTAGCATAAATAATACAATGATCAGTTGTATATAATTGTTTTCATTCATACATAGCAATGATGAAGTCTCATTTTAGGATGGATATAAGTCAAACTGGTGGATATTTGTGTATAAAGTTTTCTGGGATTGTTTATTTTTCCATTGCTCCAATGTTTCAATACATTAATGGGGGAAACAATATAAACAAAATATATTTTTTAAACAATTAGGTCCAGATGTTTATTTGTGGGCAGATGTGGGGTTTTGACAATATAATTGATAATTCAGAATTGTAACAAGATTTATGACATATGACTATATCCAGTACAAATGTAGAAATAAGGAACTTTAATTTACCTATAATTCTCTAAGTAAGGGATTTTATTAAGCTGTTTCCCTTGAGAACACACTGGCCTGTAAAAATAGAACTTCATCCTTAATAGGTGTTTGACAAGCTTGAGCATCCTGAGACATGGACTGCAACAGATGCTGGAAGGTGGACAAGCCCACTTTACTCCATTATTTCCATATACCAGAGTCTTAGCTCCTTGGAGGCTAATTAAAGTGGGCTATGCTTCTGCAGAGCACATTCCAACACATCCCACACATGGCATAAACTAGCATTTACTAGCACTTTCATTGTGGAAGTAGCCATCACTGATTGGTGTAGAAACTAAACAGATGTCGAGTGCACTTGGTCTAATATGATGCTGACATATTCCTGGGATGTTATTTGGCCCTCCAGTGGAACCTAAGAGCCCAATTGATGCCATGTGAACATTCCTCACACATTAATTGTACTGTCAGAGGACTGAAGAGCAGACATAACTCCTTGGTAGTTGTTAAGCATTTACCCTGTACAACATAGATAAGTAAGATCTCTGGATAGGGACATGGGTGCAGATTAAAGAGCTCCCTGCATATGGTTTTGTGAGATATGTTTTTCTCCTGTCCTTAATTGAAGCCATTGGTCAGTTGTTCCACTTCTGTTTGCTTGTAGCAGTCTTCAATAAATAATGTTAATCGCTGTCCGATACATCAACCTGACTGCCAACAATTTGTCTGCCTGCATGTGTTTTTCTCAAACAAGGACAATGGTTTACATACCCCTGAAAATGTATGGTGATGGCCATCATGTGCACAATGCTTGTTTAAAAGGCTCACCAAAAATGTGGTTTTCCACATAGCATGACCTACACATATCTGGAAGGCATTCCAGTTGTATTCACCATTACTGAGGTGCACTTGATATGATCATGTGACCACCTATTTAATAATTTATACATGCTAAAGGAATGCAAAAACCCATTCATCCAAAGGGTTTCTATTTTTTAGGCCAGTGTGCTTGGTGCAAAGTACAAAGGGATCTCTGTATAATCCCACAGTGTATAGTACTGTTTCTAACTAACACACTACTAGATCTAGCTAAGCTGTTATCGGTATCCAATAATTATGGAAGCTAAATTTTAAACAGAATTGCCAAATATAATCTGTTTTTTTAATTACCTTATGGGTAACACTTTACAATAATGGGCATTCATTCCTCATGAATTCCAATAGTACAACACAAGAAATCACATGAATACATGATGTAATTCTTAGATGAAATTCATTTGTAATTCAAGTATGTGAATTCATAATAATTTAAAGGCTCTTAATCATATGGAATTCATTTTTAATAAATTAAGTTGATCATATATATATAGATATCATGTCTTCACACATTAATTGATGTTTTTCATAACCCCCTGGAGAGCGAGTAAGAGGGTATGAATTCATTATGATTCATGATTATTAAGGGTCTTCTTTTCTCCAGTATGTTCCTCATGAATTTATGCATAATTCCCTTGCAACAAATGGTATTAATCACATGCACAAATCAGGACTGGCTATATCAATAAAAGCAAACAAAAGGTATGGATTAATCACAATTTTGAATTTCAAAATGCATTTTGTCTTGTAATAATCGGCGTTATTCCAAGTTACATTTTCTTGTAAAGAATCATGCTAATTTACAAGCTAATTGCATGCACTTCATGTTTACAACCAATTAACCAAGTCATGACTTATTCATGTTATTTCCTAATGAACACTGCATGAGCAGAAGTAGTCATACACTATTCGTGGTATTTCTTAATGAACCACCTGCTTGCATAAACTCCAGTTATATTTTCTTAAAAATAATACTAAGCTTTCAAAACTAAGGTCCCGCCTCCTAAAGCCAAGTAACCAATTAGAGGAATCATACACGTTCAGCCCCTGGAGCAGTTCTGACCTATGAGCAGAGTTGCTTTCGTAAACATCTCTTCACTGATTGGATAATTGACTTATGGAAGGCTAAGCACTGAGAGCTTTTGACTGGTTAGAATTATTTAAAAGAGAAACCTGGGAGGAAGTAATACAGGAAACTGAAAACGTTATGCAGGCAGATCGGCTGTAGGAGCTTCATGGTGAAATATCAGTAAAATATAGCGTTTCATATATTTAAATTTTGCATAGAATTAATGGAAATTATTGCACTGTTGGTAGGTGTACAGAAAACATTTAATGTTTTGAGATATCTCGATAAATATATGAACAAAATCATTGTATTATTGCTCGGTATTTTATTGTGATCTTGTGATCAGTTACATTTTTCATTGTTTTCTTGTTTTACTCTATATAATGTCTGTAAAGCGCTTTGAGCACCATCAAAAAAGCGCAGAATAAATAAAGGTATTATTATTATTATTGTTAATATTATTATCATTGAATGCCATGGAACGTGTTGATGATCACCCAGTGGACAGTAGTGTTCATTAGGAAATACCATGAATAGTGTATGACTACTATAATGGTCTGCTCATGCAGTGTTCATTAGGAAATAACATGAATGACTTTAAAATAATTGGCTGTAATCATAAAGTGCATGTGATTAGCTTGTAAATAAGCATGATTCTTTACAAGAAAACATAATTTGGCATAACACAGATTATTGCAAGAAAAAATACATTTTAAAATTCAAAATTGTGATGAATCCATAAATTTTGTTTGCTTTTATTCATATAGACAGTCCCTATTTGTACACGTGATTAACACAATTTGTTGCAATGTAATTATGCATGAATTCATGAGGAATATACTGGAGAAAAGAAGACCCTTAATAATCATGAATCATAATGAATTCATACCCTCTTACTCGCTCGCCAAGGGGTTATGAAAAACATCAATTAAGGTGTGAAGATATATATATATTTATATATGACCAACTTAATTTATTAAAAGTGAATTCCATACGAATAAGAGCCTTTAAATCAATATGAATTCACATACTTGAATTACAAATTAATTTGATCTGAGTTCACAACCATTATATCATGTATTCATGTGTTTTTCCTGTGTTGTACTATCGGAATTCATGAGGAATTAATGCCCATTATTGTAAAGTGTTACCATATTATGAATTATCTGAATCTCCTTTTTAATTGTTTTCCCACTTGAGTATTTAGTTCAGATTAGACCTGTTTCTACTGTGGCACTCTCCTAGTGCTCCTAGTGCTTATATTGTCACTGGTTCAGTTTTGTTAGCAAATGTCAGGATTAGAAAAACGACATAAAGAAATCATGCTGAATTCTGGGAAGCAGGCCCTAATGGCCCAAACAAGTTTATGATAAATATCATTGTGTGTTTTGTTACATCTATCAAAATACATTTAAATGAGATGAATATATATCTAGAAGTACAAAGCTACTGATAATTGATGTAATTTAAATTACATCATACTTATTGCTTAACCCAGTGTCACTTTCTGAAGTGAGCAGCTTGGCATCCTATCACTCAGTGCTATATTTATTAACCTTGCCAAATGTTTTTGCTGTTTTACATCTCAATATATTGTTGAAGCAAGAGTGCTCTTCATGCTTGAATTATGCCAGGGAATTATTAGAGGACTTATGTTGCTTATTTTCTTTTAATTTATGTATTTTGTATATTTTAATTGAGTAATGTTTTCATGTTTGCAACTGGCATGGTATTTATTTGTTTAAAGCTGTTTTAAGCAAGCAATAACTTGTGAATGCTATAATTAAAGTAAAATTGTATGCCAAGCCCTATCTCTAAATTATTTGCAGATATCTTAAAATGTTTTAGATATATCTCTGAATGTTAATTAGGCAAACCAAACCTGCCAAATTGTCATTGATATATATATATATATATATACAGTGAGGGAAAAAAGTATTTGATCCCCTGCTGATTTCGTACGTTTGCCCACTGACAAAGAAATGATCAGTCTATAATTTTAATGGTAGGTGTATTTTAACAGTGAGAGACAGAATAACAACAAAAAAATCCAGAAAAACGCATTTCAAAAAAGTTATAAATTGATTTGCATGTTAATGGGGGAAATAAGTATTTGACCCCTTCGACTTAGTACTTGGTGGCAAAACCCTTGTTGGCAATCACAGAGGTCAGATGTTTCTTGTAGTTGGCCACCAGATTTGCACACATCTCAGGAGGGATTTTTTCCCACTCCTCTTTGCAGATCCTCTCCAAGTCATTAAGGTTTCGAGGCTGACGTTTGGCAACTCGAACCTTCAGCTCCCTCCACAAATTTTCTATGGGAAACTGGCTAGGCCACTCCAGGACCTTAATGTGCTTCTTCTTGAGCCACTCCTTTGTTGCCTTGGCTGTGTGTTTTGGGTCATTGTCATGCTGGAATACCCATCCACGACCCATTTTCAATGCCCTGGCTGAGGGAAGGAAGTTCTCACCCAAGATTTGACGGTACATGGCCCCGTCCATCATCCCTTTGATGCGGTGCAGTTGTCCTGTCCTCTAAGCAGAAAAACACCCCCAAAGCATAATGTTTCCACCTCCATGTTTGACGGTGGGGATGGTGTTCTTGGGGTCATTCCTCCTCCTCCAAACACGGTGAGTTGAGTTGATGCCAAAGAGCTCGATTTTGGTCTCATCTGACCACAACACTTTCACCCAGTTCTCCTCTGAATCATTCAGATGTTCATTGGCAAACTTCAGACGGGCCTGTACATGTGCTTTCTTGAGCAGGGGGACCTTGCAGGTGCTGCAGGATTTCACTCCTTCACGGCGTAGTGTGTTACCAATTGTTTTCTTGGTGACTATGGTCCCAGCTGCCTTGAGATCATTAACAAGATCCTCCCGTGTAGTTCTGGGATGATTCCTCACCGTTCTCATGATCATTGAAACTCCACGAGGTGAGATCTTGCATGGAGCCCCAGACCAAGGGAGACTGACAGTTATTTTGTGTTTCTTCCATTTGCGAATAATCACACCAACTGTTGTCACCTTCTCACCAAGCTGCTTGGCGATGGTCTTGTAGCCCATTCCAGCCTTGTGTAGGTCTACAATCTTGTCCCTGACATCCTTGGACAGCTCTTTGGTCTTGGCCATGGTGGAGAGTTTGGAATCTGATTGATTGATTGCTTCTGTGGACAGGTGTCTTTTATACAGGTAACGAGCTGAGATTAGGAGCACTCCCTTTAAGAGAGTGCTCCTAATCTCAGGTCGTTACCTGTATAAGACACCTGGGAGCCAGAAATCTTGCTGATTGATAGGGGATCAAATACTTATTTCCCTCATTAACATGCAAATGAATTTATAACTTTTTTTAAATGTGTTTTTCTGGATTTTTTTGTTGTTATTCTGTCTCTCACTGTTAAAATACACCCACCATTAAAATTATAGACTGATCATTTCTTTGTCAGTGGGCAAACGTACAAAATCAGCAGGGGATCAAATACTTTTTTCCCTCACTGTATCTATCTATCAATCTATATATTCCTGTAAATTGTGCTGTTTCCAAAACAGATACAAGGGAAGTGTATTGGCCCTTATTCTTGATGTTTTATGACAAAATAAAAAATATGATTAAACATATTATATGTGATTAAATTCATGTTCATTAAAAAAGTAAAGAATATAGATTGAAAGCAGTTTTGGGATAACTTACCATAAGGATGTCTATTTAAAAGTTCCATGATGAAATGGATACTTAATATGTACATACAGAGAGACATAAATCATGCACACAAGCATCAGAGACAGAAAAGAGTAGCAAACTATTAACAGTTAAAGGCAGATATATCTGGCTCCCAATAGAAACAAACACATGTAACTCTTTGAGCACAAATATGTTTGTAAGTCTAAATTGAGCAGATATTAAATGAGAGTTGTATGCCATTTATTTTTACAGTTTTCATAGATTTATTTGAGTTTGACCTAAATCCTCTATTGGAACCCATGATATACCTCATAAAAAGCCTAAATGAGAAGCAGCTGCATGAGATTTGGAATCAGTGCCTATATATAAGCCAGATCCACTATGACTATCAATATTATTAAGAAAAAGTCTAGCACACCTTGTGTGTTGTACATGCTCACAGAAGGGTTGTTATAGACCGCCGATTCCCCAAGCAATGTGTTATAAGGATTGTTAGTGCCATGAGGACGAAGAAGAGCATTAGTTATAAGATGGTTAGCCATGGCTCCTGGAGCAGCCAGATAGAGACAAAGAAAGAAAACAAAAAAGTCAATCAGGCAAATGCGGTTAAAGAAAATATTAAAAAAATGAAAACAATCACAGTCATTTTGTTTTCTTTAGGTACAGCAGCAGCAAGCTCAACAGACTGAAGTATACATAACTAAAGGGTAAATATATGGACGAGAGCAGAGATTTCAATGACTTTTAAAACATGGGAAAAACAGTAATGATGTTTTCCTCAGTACCTTCACATTTACACATATAACAAAAGCTGGCTGAATGCAACAGTGTACACACCACGTGAAGGCATACTAGACCAATGACACATACCAGTAAATGATTATGTCAGATTCTAAAGATTATGCTCCACTTTCTCCAAGTTGAGGATTTTATTACCTGTCCTTATGATCTCCCCATGAACATTTTTTTATTCAGTTAAACTTCACCCCATTGAACAAAATAAAAAGAAAACTTTAAAGAGAAAGCGCAGGATGATTTCCTTCACATCTTCACTTCACTTCAAACCCCACAGAAGAGCAAAGGAAAAGTGGCTTTAACTTCGCCTTAATGACTAATTGTTCCAAAAGGACAATTCAATGACTAGCAGCAAGCGCCAAATCCATTGAAATTTCAATCTCACTGTTTACTGCAAAATATATGCATCTATGACTCACTGCAGAAATACAATTTATATAAAATTAGACATTGATGTTTCATATATGAATGCACATACAGCAAAATGTGTGACTCTCAGTGGATTAGTGGAAGTGTTGCTAGGGCCTGATTGAAAAGCTTAGCTTCTAGAAAACATGCCAAGATGGTCCTAGAGACTGAGATATTTGCATACTTCGAAACTAAGCCCCATAATTTGAAAATAAACAAGAGGCCCCAGATCTCTAAACAGATAAAACTGGACAATATGTAATAATATGTACTCACACACATACGACTTGACAGATGTTAATATAATTTGTATTGGGGAATCAAATCAGCTTCCATGAAAACAGTATTCTATAGGGGTATTCTTTAAGAGTGGCTTTGGACATGACTGGTGATTAACCAACACAAATCATAACTTCCCGTACTTAACAGAACGTCTTGACGTCATTAAAGACTGTAATCCTGCTGTGCCCAAGCAAAAGCTGTGACTTACATGCCATTATTATCTGTATTGATTTTATTATGAAAACATTTAAATAGAACAATGGTTCATATGTATACAGCTCGTGCAGAGGTAAGTCTCAATGGTATATCTGAAGCCTGACAACTAGAGTGTCAGTTTCAATGAATATCTTTACAGTACATCTTTCATCTGAACCGGAAATACCCACCAATAAGATGAGCCGCTGCAGTGTTTGTTCAGTGTCAGCAATTCTGAACAAGACAAGAAGTGGAGGACCCTAAACAACTTCAATTGCTTATGGCCTTTTCATTGGTGCCCTATATACATGGGCAATAGAAGCCACTTTCTACTAGTAATAAATCAAAATGCAATAGGGCACAAGTTTGTTCTTTATGTTTTGTGGGTTGTTCAAAGTTCTAATTGGGTCTAGCCCTATGTCGCCCTATTTCAATAAGATAAATGCATAACAGCTATATTATTTAACCCACAAATGTATTAATATTGACACAAATTAGGACAGAATATTTGGAATAACTGTTCATTTTGTCATTAACAGATATATCTATGGCACATTATAAGGCAACATATTATTATTATTATTATTATTATTATTATTATTATTATTACTAGAGGAAGAATCATTATCATGATTCACTCCTAAATCCAGATTCAATGTGTTAACTTTTTTTTAAGTTAAACTGTTAAATTGTAAGAACAGCAGTGTTTTGAATTGAGATGGCATTTAATGACATCTAATTAGACTTTGTAACAAGATTTAATTATAAGTTTAGTTTAGCAATAACATAGCTTACCAAAATAATTATATTTTGCTCCATAATCAAGTTTCCTGCATTAACATTTAGTGTACAATCTAAAATTTAATTTACTTCTTGTAATTTGAATGACTAGGCATACTGCTGAACATTTTAAAAGCTATATACTAAATCAGAGCCTTTTTTGTAGGGGTCAGGCAATATATAAATACAGGCCAGGTAGTGATGCATAAGAAGCATTTATTCGTTTTCATGAAATTAATGCAATTGCCAATGCAAAACTTGCATTGTTTTAGTATTCCTTTTAAAGTTTTCATTTAGTGCTTCCTGCTCCCTCTCTGAACACAGCAGGGGGTTTATGATATCCTTAATGTCCTGAAAAAGACTGTGTTCATGAGAACTGCTTTTAAAATATTTGAATATTATTGTCACATAATTACATAATTTGTAGGATGATGTCATGCATAACTAAACTGAACATCCCAAGAAGCACATGATGCCAGGAAGGTCAAAATGTTATAAATGTGTAATATTAATATTATTAGATTCAGGATTTTTTTAAGCTTCTGTATGAGATGAGTTTGTGTGCTTATAATTCGATGGTATTTTTTCAAAAAAGCCACACACTTAAAGATACAGAATTGAGCGCTTTCTGTGTTTATTATGCCCAATTCGGTGTAATTGTTTGTTTAATTACTTCTAAATTGTTATTTATTTCATTATGATAGTCATCAACTTGCTTGTTTTAAAGGCAAATTAATGTATTATTGTTTGTTATTTTATTATAACCAGCCAGATTAAATCACCTGTATTATGTGGAGCTTGTATATTCAAAACAATTAATTAAGACTATTACGCATTAGCATAATTACTTAAAAAAAAAAAAACATTACCTTTGCATACCTTTGCAAATTCTTGCTTTTCATCAGGCTATTCAAATCAGTTTGAATGTTAAAAAAAGCAAACTGCATGATCTGTGTCTTCAACATCAGCCTAGTTTCTTAAATTCATCACTATTCATATTAAGAGATTATGGTTCAAATTAAGAGATTAGGGCTTTAATGAAACTTTGATGCACTAATTGCAAGATATTAATGCTTTGTACATCAATTTCTTTCAGAATAAATTATAAAGTATGAATTATAAAGTTTTTGACAATAAACATACTGTGGCCCAAGGCTGGGCAGGGCAGGGAAAAGGCACCATACCCAACACATCCCTCAGAATAATTGTATTGAGTCTTGGTAAACCTAGCAGACATGATGGACTAAATAATTTCTTAGATAAAACTGACTAATTCATCTTAATTACTCTTGGGCCTATAATTTGCAACAGTAACCTGCTCATTTATTTTCATTATATTGTTTTCATCAACACTAATTTTGCACTTACAAAAGGTCTTGATGAAACTCATACATTGGAAGCATACTGACTGAATTTCAGGATGTGTTCGTGGAAACCAGACATTGTTCTCATCTCTGAAGGATTTGGGCAGTTTGCTCCTTAATTAAGTTGTCAGGATTCATATTTTTGTGTACAGACTCTAGAATCAGAAACACTTTTCTATGTACTAGGGATCATTTTATACTGTAAAATCAATGGCATGATCTGTTATGCACTTTTATGAACTGGTATGTGAAAATATTAAAGTAGGATAGGCTGTAATACATAATAAATACATGTCAATTTTCAGTACAGTTACTAGAAGAATGCTTCTGCGTTTATTTGCTTTCTTTAGTAATTATATTAAAGCTTACCTAAAGCTTATATCTATTCATAGAACTATCACAATTTAAATCATGGTTTTGTTTTTGTTTTCTAGTAACTATAAATACATACATAAATTTATAAATAAACAAACAAACCACCAAGCAACACATTTATTGGCCATATTTCTGCATTTACTCTGTATTATTTTAACTATATCCAACATATCAGCTTTGCTCGTTAACTAAATTCATACATCAATTCATATATGTTATAAAGCTATTCAGGGCTTAGATACACATTATAGCTTTTTGGTCAGGATTTGTTTTACAGTTCAGTCAAATATTTATATACTTTAAATGCCATTATTCCAGAGAAATTAAAAATAAATCAATCTGGTAATGGCTGCAGGAAGGTACAATACAATTGTGTTGGGCAACATCTTTTTAAAGACAATAATTTCTTAGCATAGTTAAAACAGATATCTTTGGATTGCTTCACTAAGTGCATAATTATGAAGATCCTGACACTTACTTTCTCAGTATAACATCAATCCGTCATCATAACAGCTTATTAGTGTCTAAGTGAATCTGAGCTCCTAGCAGATTTAGAGACTGTGGAGTGTAGGGCATAACCTTCCATCAAGAGACCTGCATCTTCATTACAAATCACATGTGAAATGGCAGGCAAGGCATTTGCTTATGAAGAGAAGAATATAATAGGATATCTGCTAAATGACTGGGACTTCATTTCTTGAAACAATTTATGTTTATTTTTATCTGACATGCCATTAAATGTATCCATTTATTTTAGGGAAAAAATATTTTAATGAACTCAAATGTTTTTGTGAGTGCTTCTACAACACACTTCCCTACATAATATAGGTAGCTCACTGGTGTAAGATAAAGCATGAGGGAGCATTGTACTTTCAGATACATTTTAAGAATCTTACTGCTTACGTTAACGAGAGACAAGTAGTTATTGAAGTTTTTTACTCTTTACCTAGTGGAAATAATGTATAAGTAAGTAGAGTATATGTATATAGGATTATCTGGTATTGTACAGGGATGTTAATCAATTTCTACCAGTTAGGTACACTTTGGGAAATTCATGCTGGGCTGATATCTACCTACAGCTACCTGGCCTGGGCTAGAATAATAGAAGTATAGCTGAGAACCAATGCACACTGAAACAGAGGTGGAGGTTTTCAGCTTGCTTCAGTATTATTCAATTCTGATACTTTATATTTTTGTGAATACATTTCCATCTGACTGACCCAGATGTAAAATTCATCTTTTAATTCCTTAATATCAAGGCCAGGCGGGCTGCCAAAATAAGAAAACCCTGAGATAAGAAGCTAAGCACATTTCTACAAACATCTGCATGCATCCAGAGTGAGCAAATCTGTTAACTTTGTATGTCTATAGGTGGCACAAGTTCCCCTGTGGAAGGATTTTAATCGCATACTATGCTGTGCTGTTTTTTTTTGCTGGAATAATTGGTAAAGGGGGAGTGTATAAATTATTATTATTATTATTGCACAGTACTGAGTTTTCTAATATGAATAGGGTATTGCATTGGTCAGGTTTTCTTTGTTTTGACTGTGCTCTAAAAATACTATAGTGTTGGGTTAAAAAATATACAGGTACTCACATTTTAATGATATGCATAATCTCTATTTTCTAAATTTACAAAGGTGTGAGCAGATCTGTTAGATTATATTTTCTGTGCCATGTCTCTCTTGTATAATTCAGTCGACCACTGTATGGTACCTACGAGCATTCACTATCATACAGTCAATGAAATAGCAACAGTAACACACCTAATCAACACATAATTATGTGTTAAACTTGTCAAGAAAACTAACAAAATTAAATGTGTCTGAATTAAGTCAAAAAGGAGGAAGTACATGCTGTTTGTGGATAAATATATATCCATATATTTTATATGTATATAGTTTAAGGTGATTGTATCTTCAGTTACACTTTTGTATAGCAAATGTCAATTTTCATGCATACAATCATATAAGAAGTAAGTAAAACAAGTCTATATTGTTAGCAAACTGGAAACATACTATTTCATCCCTGTTTTTTATTGGTGATTAGGATTAATTAATTTCAGCAATAGTCATAAGATATTACCAACGATTTTGCAGTAAATCAGTGCTATAGTGCATGACCATACTCTACTGACAAAATGAGCTCTATCCTTATTCCTAAGCTGCATTCAGTCCATGACGTAGGTTGAACTTTCTTATTTTTTTCTGCCAGAAATATATATTTTAAATGCTTTGCTTGTATCCTAAAAGAATTTCTGGATGTCACTTGCTGCCATCAGTGAAAAAAAAGCCACCAGTGCTTTAATGAGCTGTTAGAAGCTGGACTTGCAGAGAGAATGCTTTAAATGCTCATTAGTGTAGTACAGGAGAAAACATGTCAGTTTTGCATTGACAGCCTGAGTGGGAGAAAGTTGCATCAATTAATTCCATTATTACCTCTGTTCAGTGATGCTGAGCTGTTTATGTCGCCCGTGATGAAGGAAGACTCGGACTGTTTCCTGACGGTGTCATTCCACATCCTACGGATTCGGCTCTACAAGATGAATAAAAAAGGAAAGAAACAACAACAAAGAAAGCATACTGGTCAGGCTGACAGGTCGACAGAATGTGCTGGTGTGACAGAACAAAAAGTAAACTAATAGCCTGCAGCCTTTATATAAGGCTTTTGAGACCATAACCCACAATGTGCACAGGCAGCCTATAAATCAACTTGCCATTCTGTATGATCTGCTGATGGACTGCCAAGGTGGTGCGTGATGATATACACTTGGGGACCTTCCCTGTTTTAGTGAAGTAATTTCACCAGTGGCAGAACTGTTAACTGTACTGCTGTAAAACTGTTGAATGGTAACTTCAGAAAATTATACTTTCAAATAGGTTTAAATGCCAGTTTATAGAATGCCTAATATTAATGCTATTACCTAATTCAACCTCAATAGCATTTTAAATATGCAACATGTTACCATATAACAGTATGATAGCTTGGAAAAATATTACTAATTTGTGTTTTGTAATTAGGCTTCTTTAATTTATTTTTACTGTTTTGCAAAAATACTATTTATTTAACTAACTGCCTTTCACAGACCTTGATTAGCACTAGTGTCTAGCATCTGGGTCTGTGAAACCAGCCAAAAGTGTTCTACACTGCTTTGGGTGACTTTTCAACTAAGAATTAATTCACATTGGCTTTAATGTATGCACTACATTATAATGTTGGTGGCCATCTTGCATGGGTAGGCTGTGGGTACAGTGCTCTAAAGCTGTCAGGCAGTGAATGAGACAATAATAATAATAATAATAATAATAATAATAATAATAATAATAATAATAATAATAATAATAATAATAATAATAATAATAAAATGTAATAACACACATAGGCACAGATCAAATCAAAACAACCTAGCATTCGATTTAAAATTAAAAACATATAACGTGATTATTAATTCACATTAGGTAGAAGAAATAATTTCCAAAAAACAAATGCCATCATGTATTATCTACTTAGCTTTTTAATTCCATTAAAGCCTCACTAGGCAAACTGAAATTATACATAACTACGACCCACAAAACAAAAGTAAGCAACCCTATGGACAAACATAATTTTCAAGTTATAATTCAGGCTTTAGGTTTTCTTATTCCTGGAAGTAATTGAACCCTGATCTCTTAAACTCCAACAAAAGACACAAACCTCTTTCAAGGTAGTAACTGTGAGCTACATGCTCCTTGGACCCTCTTCAAGGTTGTGCATCTTACAATATTAATGTCACCAAAATAAACAAATGAAATACATATAGAAACAAAACATAAGTTAACACAAATATACAAAGTAAACAATTAAGAAAAAACACAGTGCAAATCTGCGTACTGCTATAGGATATTGCCATACCCTGGGTGCTGCTCTGAGGCAAAGTAAAATGCATGAGCTTAGCAAACCAGGATTCAGCTTGTAACATTTATTCTCCACCCACAGCACCATCTTAACCTCCTAAGATCTACAATAGAGGGAACACATAACCTGTGTCAGAATCATATTAAGATGATATGTTTATAATAAGAATTACATTGTCCTCAGCTTTATGTTTATATGGTTGCCAGTTATCAGCAAACATGATCATTATTGGTCAACATAGACATAGCCTATATGGTTAGACAAGATATTCCATCTGTGGCAAAGAGAGTGCACTATGCATGTCAAGATGCATTCATTCACAGAAGTACAGAGTACAGTAACAAGAAGGGACTCTCAGACAGTATATCAAACGTCAAGGACAAAGTTGGTTTGTCAATGGCTTTTAATCGTTGTTGTTTTTTTCAAATCCAATGTCCATCCTACTATTCTTCATGTTCAGAAGCTCAGTTTGGATGAATTTACAGACATGCAAATGTGTCTGTCTGTATTTGTATACTCTGTTTAAAAAGCATACAAGTGAAACTGAGATATAAGTAGTGATATATTTATTTTAGATTCATACGTGGCAGTGCATCTTTTCATGTACAGCTAAAATGTATCTTTTAAGCAACTAAAAGTGTATCCTAAAAAGCTCATTCTTATTTTCATAATTTGCAACATGCCACAGTATATTTTCTAAGGGTACTGTTTTTATATATTATAACTCAACATACAAAATGTTACAACTCCCGAGGTAACATATAATTTGTTTATAATATGCTTTGCTAATTGTATGTTTTAAAAAAAAAGAAAATCTCTGACCTGACCACCAATTAACACCTCTTTACTGATTGCCTTTAACTTTATTCCAGCATACATAATTAAAGTCAGTGGATGCTGCTACCAAGTAACCCTTAATTATAGTAACATTTAGAACCACTTTAGGTATGATCTTCATTTAATTTGACTGTAATAAATATATGTGCAGAACAACATGTTTTCAGACTAAGACATTGCTAAAGTTTTAATTTAACAAAGCAGACAGTCATGAACAATAATATAAAAACGTATGTAAACCTCAACTTCTACTACTGTGAAAAGAGTAGATGAAAGAAAAAATATATAAATCAGGCATTATAAAACCCTGCATACATCCAAAAAGAAAACAAAATGGATTGCTGGTGAACAGCAGTGGTAGAATGAGATTTAATTCCTAAGCAATTAAAAATGTCTTGCACTATTGACAAAGAGTTTATGCCTTGGTCTGTGTATATGGATTATGAAACCAATTGTTTGTGAAAAGATATTCAATGCATTTGTATAAGACAAGATATTAGAGTAAATTTTAATTTTATTATACAAACAGAACTGTCCTAATTCCCCGGTAATCTATATAGAATAAGAATAGGGCATACAATTGTATTATTTTACTTTCAGAATCATACAGAACAGAATAAAGTAAGGGAAATTGCTGTTTTAATTATGTCTTTCAATAAGATACACTTGAATAGGGATTCTCTTGAAAGAAAGGGCTATAGTTATGTATTCAGGACTGCACACATACATATAATCATAAATATGTAAGGTAAAAACTAGGATGGGCTGCTAACTTCCCATAAAATAAGTGAACTGTCCCACTGTTATATTGGCTCTGGTGCTTTGGATATATTACCTATAACCTGCTATCTTCCTACTGGGACGCATTTTGTGACTTTTGCTGTGAATACAAATGTAAATACATATATGGATGCCCTGCATAGAGATGTGGCATGAATTGAAGCCAAAGAAGTGTTTCCATAGGAAGGGAATAAACCTTACGGCCATTTCTTCAGCTAATTCTAGAAAATAATATTTGAAATTATTTAAATTTACAATAGAAAAATAATAATACATTTTGCAAAAGAAACTTTATAGTGCATGTCCCTAGAGAGCTTCATAGTAACGGGCTTTAAAGATCTTAAATGTAATTTTAGAATTATTTTAATTTGTACTGATTATGAAAATCAGTCCCATGCATGCTGTGTGCAAAGTAACCGTTTGAAAAAGGGGTTAGTGGAGACAATGATGATGTCAGTTGAAATGAAGGAAGGCAGCTAAGAAGGTTGCTGCTAAAGTGGAGTGCTGTGATTTACACTTAAGTGGCATATGCAGTATTGCTCCATTACACTATTGTAGTTGGAAGCCAATGCAGTCAATCCACCTACCTAATAAAGTGATCTTAACCTTCTTAATTTATCAACTCATGACAGCAGGATATCAGGACAAAAAGAGTATATTAATTATCCACCAAAAAAATAAACACTGTATTTGCAATGAACTAATACATCAATACCACTACAGGTCCATAACATAACAGGTTCAACAGCAGGCATACCTTTCTTTGTTCAACTCTCCACATGCTTTTAATACTAGCCCTTTAATATGGCTAAAATTGGAGTCCGTGTAATCATTTATAACAAAATATTTCAGATTATAAAGGAACTATGCAATGCCCACTAGTTTCCTGGCAGTGGTATTCCAAATCTTGTTCCATTACTTTTGTTCATTTTTGTAATAATGCCAACACTTTTAAAATTTAAATTTGCTATAGACACTCATGTCATTTTGACCAGGGCACTGGGCATGTCTACTGAGAAGGGTAACCTGTTTCTTGCAATCAGTCTGAGTTAACATGTGATGTATGGCATGCAGCATCATTACAGGAAATAATTATTTTTGGAGGACTTAGAAAACTTCTCTTTACAGTCACATTGTTTTTTTTTTATTTGTTGGCCAGCTCCTGTTCATTTAATACACTTCCACACATTGATGCTTCCACCACCAAATTTGACAGCTGGCATAGTGATAGATGAATTATTTGCCAACTGTTTTTATTTTAGTATGTTTCTCACACAGTCCCAAGGGTTCAAACAATCTACATTAAAAGTAAGAATGTTAAAAAAAAATGTGATATGACAGCCCTTAAAGTATTTAAGCGATTAAAATGTAGTTATTTCTCATCTGCAGGCTATTAACGGCCCTCATAATTATTTTCAGATGACCAAAGCACACTTGCCAAGTCTTTAATGATTCAGGTTTTATGCTCTTTGGTCATGCTAACTGCTTTTTTGACATTGTCTCCAGACAACAAGAGCTTCTTGCTTTGAATCCTTTAAACATCATTCATTCTCTTACTCTGTCTGTAACTGTAGGTTACCTTTTTTAATGTCTTCAGTTGAGGACACTCAGGATTGTGCAGATGGTGAATTTTAGTTAGGCATTCTCTGCTAACCAGATTAATGGCATTGCATTTTTAACAACTGTTGCCTTTATATATACACACACAAGGGCTATTCGCCATAGGAATATTTAATAGAAGGTTATTGATGTATTCAATGAAAAATGTTTAGTGCTCCATTGCATTTTTCAGAGTAAAAATCTCTTCCTCGAGGGAAAAAAAAAAAAAAAAAGCATATTGACTGATGCGGAGTTCTCGCATCTTTTAAAGATTTTTCTTTTAGCAGATGTGACTTCATTTTATTTGTGGTGAGAAGCTGTGTTAGAAATGGGCTGGGATATTTTGATTATTTCTTTCTTTCTTTCTTTCTTTCTTTGCTTGCCTGCCGCTTTTGGTCCATTAGTAGATCAGCAGATATCGAAAGGCCTAAGACAATGAAGCTGATGAGCACAGATGACACACTCCTCATGTCAAAGGGAGTCCAAGACCGTGATCCTACCTGTGAGCCAGTGGAATACCGTCCCGGTGTCCTGGAAGCAGACCCCTTCCCTGAGCCAATAGAGGTCTCCACACTCTTCCCACTGCAGCAGTGAGTGCGCAGACACTTCCCATACTCCTTACGCACCTAAGAAATACACACAGGCATGGATTTTATTATATTTTCCTGAGTGGTACTGAAAATGACAGTTCTTATAGTACCAGGAAATTATATTTTTAGAAATTCTGTGAGTATTGAAATACAGAAAGAATAATTTATATTTATTTCTATTGAAACTATCCAGGATTGTCTTCCAATAGTCTAAAAAGGCTTTCTTATCTTTTGGGCTCAGTCGTGGTTAATGGATAGCATAAAAGGCTGCACTTTATGAAAGATGCTGGGGCTACACTTTGGCAATCGCTACAATAAATGATAAAAGCAAAGACTGATTACAAAACATGCCTGCTTGGTACTTTGGCCTAATTTTATGATGTTTAAACTCTTAACTTGTGCCTTAGAATTTATTGGACTGTCACATTTCATTACCCGTGTAATGTATTCTACGCTGAGAACAAAAGTTCTTCCTGTGCTTTTTTGATTTATAATTGTATCAGCCCTGTTGCACATGCCTACTGCCTGTCTAACCAAAGGGACTACAAAGACTAGAAAGATACTTCAACAACTCTCAGAGCCATTAGACTTTATTGTAGGGCCCACCATACTCAGCAGAGTGTCAACATAACACAGACATTGAAAGTACTTCAGTTTCATCACCATAATGAATGAGGTACTGTGCAAAACACTTTTCGGATCAGCGTAAAAAACAACGCATTGTCAGAGTCTGAAGAACATGTAAGTAAGTAAGTGCTTAATGTTTTCTATAATAACATGATCTTACATGAAAAATGTGTTAGGCACTGTAGAAAGTTGTAAAATTATACTTGTTTTTATTTAGAAATGTATAAATGTGATGTGTATGTAGCTCATATGTTTTTGTTCAACATAGTCAAAGATAATTTAAATGTAACACTGTAATCTGAAACATTTCTGAGATAAATGTTTCTGTATTGACTTTCATGTTCACACCAGCAATCACTCAGTTTTTCTTTGACATAATACAGTTTTTCTTGTTGAACGGAGGTCAAGTGATTGAGAAGCTGAAGAACTCATTGGTCTTCTTATTGGCAAAGTATACCCTGATGTGCAGAGGGCTTGTTCCCCTGCAAGATCCCAATGCAATTTGTGGACACTATCAGGATTATGATTACCTTTTTAATCCCTCATGAACTGAATGCTTTTTAAGTCCCGGTAAACACTGACATTTTGCCTATTTTACGTGACTGAAGAATTTACCATTCAGAAGCTTTTTTCCTTTTAATTTTTGAAATGTATACGTCTATGAATGTTTTTCATGTTTTGAGTCGAGTAAAATGGTTGTGGTTGCCGTACATCTATACTTATATTTATATTTTACTTTTTTAAAGCATTTATTCATCTTAAATTGGGACTGGTGTAACTGTATTTACTATTATTTGTTAACAAATCTGATATTTCTTCTTCAACAGCGTGAATGGTAAATTTATAAGGAGCAATCAGATGTGTTTAGAGAGCTCCAAAAATCATTGTTATGATTACTGTTGCAATACGATTGTATCCATCAGGGGGGTCAAGTCCTCTTTACAGGGATTTAACTTAACTGATGTTTAAAATGTGATAAATGTTGTATTTACTACTTTGCAATTATTTTATTTTTATTTTATTCACATGTGAAAACATTCTCCACCTGTATTTAAAGACATTTCCAACAAAACATTCAGGTTTTCAGATTGCATTTTTTAGTTGTGACATTTACAAGTGATTAAATGATCCAATGTAGGTGATTTTACACAACAATTACATATTAACATACTAATCAATACTCTGTCTAGTCACTGAGCACAACACCACCAGACAGAATCTCAGCTAAATGTACACGTCTTATTAAAGTGTTACCAGCAGATGGTATTTAAGTTATGTAGACTAATGGTAATGAGCCCTGAGAAAAAGGGGGAAATGTCTTTTCAAAATTGTAGTGTTATAGATATGCTTACCTTCTTTTGAAGGACACAGTGGAAAATGAAAATAAACATTCCTTGAAGTGAGTTGAATATCGTGAAGAGGTAGGCCATGATGACCGTGCTTTCATTAATGTACATCAGTCCAAAGGCCCAGGTCAGTCCAAGAAGACAGAGCAGTGCAATCGCACCTATAACCCAAGATCTGAAAAGGATGCAAGGGAAACATAACAGTCTATAAGAGGATTCAACAGAATTTGACGAGTTCAGAGATTTCTTCATATAGTAACTTTTAGAGATTTGTGCATTTGCTGACGTATGTCCTATGTCATATATACTATAGTTTTGTTTACATGTTTTGTGTTCTTTGTTTTTTTACATTTACAGAAATCGAATCATCCTCAAATTGGGAAACAAAAAGTAGACATGTAGTTTGTAAAAAGTGCAAAATATACTAAACTAAATTGTGATGACTGATCCTTTTTTAAGCATATAAAGATATGCATTAAATCACATTTACAACACATTTTTTTTATTTTACGAAAGTTACTACATACAAATACTTTGATGCACATAATGTCAGAAAAATTTGCAAGAGTTTTAATTCCATTAAAAGGTGTCATTTTCTTCCAAAGGTCATTTTCTCTTGCCTGTCTCATTTACTGTAATGGCAATTAATTTGATTAGCTAACTTGGCAGTAATCAGCACTACTGCCAAAGAAGAAAGAGGTGATTAGATTTGATATCATCCTTGGCACCACTCATCCGAGACATAACTTTACAATGAAACTGTGGGGCAGGTCCACAGCAGAAATAAAGGTTAGATTAATAACACCCCCACCCCACCCACCAACCATCATCACCACCAAAAAAGAAATTGAGCAGTGAATAGAACTCAGAATGAACTACCTAACTAAGTCATACAAAGATTAACACACTGAGCATTAAAGGAACTTGGAAACTCAGCACTGCAGGATGAAAATCTGCTGTCCTTACTTATCACCATAGAGCTCAGCAGGGGGCACACATTATACTTGATCGCTTCAGTTTATAAAAAAATAAGGCGGAGCATTCACAACAAACAAGCGACTGCAATACAGAAGCATGAAGTTAGTCTTTGAAGACGACTTAGAACTGCCCACAGTGAAGCGAATTCTGCATGGAACAAGATTGTGGTACTGACAGGTATATATGAAGAACTAAGCATTTGAAAAAGCTGTACACCTATAACAGCGGGGGAGTGGGGATGAAGTGAAACATTGACAGAAAAGATTATTCACCAGGAGAACAAACTGAGATTATAATTCAAGTTTGTCTTTTTATTTCAAGAGTCCTATGATTTATTTTATAAAATATTGTCCCATTAGGCTAGTACAAAGAAAAATAAACTTCAGAATTTAAATAATCAAATAATCAATATAGATTAAGAAAACTTAATATGATTCATAACAATGTTTAGCACTTTAGAACTAAGATGCCACAAAGTTGTCTCCTTAATCACATTATGGTTGTAATTCATGGTTATTCATGGTTAATTCATGGTTAATTTTCTTCTGGTGAGGAAGACTATTTCATCACTCTTTCATGTTCAAGTTTTCATTTTAGTATACTTCACTGTATTTATAATGTCATATGATGTAACTCACAATGTGGCCAGGAAAGCAATCTCTTTAATATGTCTCACATTACTGATGATTACTTAATGTCAAATTATATAATTGATTAGTTCATATTGATTTGCAAATTGAAGGTTGATTAATTTGCTCTTAAACCAGTAGAATGAAATGTTGGTTTCTTGGGTTATATAAGCAAGTTGGGTATGTCTTACAGCATATGTGTTTATGCAAGAAGTTGTTTATGATTCACCTTCTACAGCTTTATATATATATTTGTTTTATTTGTCATAATAACCAAATATTAAATCAAACACTACTTTGGAAAATAACAATGCTGATTTGTGGTGGGGAAGAAAAAACAGCTTTGCACAAGGCTCTGAAGCTCAATGATAAAGCTCTATTTTCTTTTCCTTCTTCCCTGACTTCACTTTCAGTCTTGAAGATTCCTTTCAAAAACTGCTTTACATGTAATATGCGGTTCCCATGGAAACAACAACAGGGACTCGCTAAGAAAACTAAAGATAGGGTATGAAATCAGTGATCATTTAAATAGAAGAGGAATGGAAGATGATATACAGAATTACTTTAAAGATTTGCATTTTGTTTCTGACTTCTGTCAGAATTACACTGTGGGGTTGCATTTACCCTACATTGATGTGTACCGTGTAGTTCCTCATGGCTCTATCTTGGGCCCTATACCCTTCTGTGTTGTTCTGCTGTCTTTAGTTCTCCTTATTTTCAAAAGAGCATCATCAAGCAATGTTGAAAATGATCATATTTCTAAGAGCTCTTTTCATGATCAATTGGAACCAATAACAGTTGAAGATTAAGAACCATCTTATCTTTACATATGTGTGAGTCCTTGTGTGCACTCTGTAAAATGTACATAATGACATGCACTAAAATGCAGTGCTATTGTGCCTGTATCTAGTATTTTTGAATGATTATAAATCTAGGAGATTCACAGTTGCATAATAGCATGTGGCATCTAACTCAGGTAACTAAAACAAATGTAATGTATAGTTATTTCGTTTTCATGTAGCATTTAACAAAGCTGGTTAAACTTCTCTTTAATCTAGTCTCTGTAACATTGCTTTTAAATACTAGACACAAAAAATCATTAGGCTGATCAGTAAAGAGACTCTGTACTTGAAATACTTGTATGTGCTGTGAATGACTTTAGTTGATTGAGTATGTTATTGCTCTAAGAAAAGTGTCAGTCATACTTTGAATATAGAGCCTACTATTAGAAAACCTTAGCGACATACCCCTCAATGTCGCACATAAACCAAATAATAATCCATCCACACACACACACACACACACACACACACATTGTATATATATATATATATATATACACACACACATAAACATAAATATGAGTTTGCATTTTAACTGTTTTTTGTATTATTAATTTTACAGTTTGCTCTTCTGTCTCAATGAAAATACGTATTCATGGACATATCGTTTAGTCTTATAGACAGACGATGAGACAACAGCAATAATAATAATAATAAAAATAGCTGTTCAGTTTATTCTTACTTGATGAAGGGTCTGTTATCTTCATAGCTAAAGGATGCATAGACAAAGACAAGAACACTGATATTAGAAAATAATAAAAATTGAAAATAATAGGGGATCCACATTTGTTAAAAGAGGAAAATCAGAAACAATGAAAAAAGAAGTGACAAAGTGAACACATAAATAAATACAACTTAAAATAAAATTACAAATCTCAGAAAAAAAATAACTGTGATATAAAGGAAATGGCAATGATTCATGGGATTTTGTTATATCTAAGATCATTTTAAAAATTGATAGTGAGAAAAGAGAAATACAAAAAAATTTAGCTGAGCAAAACTTTGGACTTAATAAATTCATGAATTAATAAAGACAAGAATGTATTAAATACATGTAATTGCTCCACATCAATTGCATTAAAAGTTTAAATATTGCCTTCTGACTTTGGTGATAAGGATATACAATATTTAGTTTTTAGTACTAATAAATTACATTTGGCAACATAATTCTACAGATTTGTGTTATGTTGTGATTTAAGTTGTAAGCAATGTATTGTGGTACAAAACCCATGTTATATGCATCTAAGATCAGGTGATGATTTTTAATATAGCTGTGTCATAATACTTGAAAAAAGCATTGAAAGCATTGCTCAGCTACAGAGACGTCTACACAAATCTCACCTTCAGATTTCTTGCAAATTGAAATTAAACCCACTGATACAAGTGTTTACTTTAATTAGCTAGTTGCATCATACACCACTCTCAGACAAATGCTGGTGAGTCTTGTATTACTGTTTAATAAATGGACCAGGTGCTGATGAAAAGGAAATGATAAATTAGATCAGTGATGAGACTGTTTAACATAGTGTTCCCAGATCTCACTTAATGGGCTATTGGGGACAGCAGATGATTGAGGTGATAGCTTCAGCATGGTGAGAGACTGTACAGGCCAGGAGAAGAGAAATTGTTGACCCAAAATAGAAGATATTTAACTGTGAAGAGGCCAAGGTGGATAAAGATAGTTAAAATGACCCTCCACCTCCACCAAGAAAAAAAATAAAAACATTGCCAGTTGCCAAATGCAGATCACCAAATTGAATATATTTATGACATGAGCATTATATCAAAATGAAGTATTACCTTCTGAAGAATTACCCTCTCATTTCCTTTGCTTTTTAACAGAACTCCCAAGCTCTCTGAAACACTGACATTTCAAATCTGAGGGCAGGGATTAATTCCATATGAACATAATCAACATGCTTCAGTATTAGCATCCAGAAATCTACATTTCTGTGCAGAAAGTTATCAATCTTTAGCTTTAGGAAAATGCAACCTTATTTTAAGTATTTGCTAACCCAGTGGAAGGAAGTATAATATAATTAATAGCATGTACTTGGTTTTCAAAAATGGCCAATACAATACAAAGCAAGCCCAAACCTGACTTTTGGATTACATTTTATAAGATTTTATAGTGTGCGGAAGCTAAAAAATATATATTATTAAGGGAACACGAGGTGAAAAAAGGGCCAAAAAAAATGACAAGAAGGTTGATGGAACACCTGTAGAGAGAATGGTATCGCAATTACTTCAGAGGCACTCATTAGAATATGACAGAGTGCTTCAGTGCATCAGTATCAAATGCTCATGTCTTTACGCTGTGAGTGTTCTGCTACAAAGCATGAAACAGATAACCCAAGCATTGATTTGACTGCTGAGGAATGCCATTATATTTTCAGTTACATTCTGTAACAGTTAATTTACCAAAGTGTCAAAAGGCTTAACAAATCTACATAACAACAACAAATTACAAAATGTAATATTTATCATATACCTTTCATCAAATAAGATGATCTGTGAAATGTGCTGAGATAGACCACCTGCCTATATACATACATAGCATTCTCTAATAGGGGAAAAAAAGCAGTGGGCTATGGACGAATGCTGTTTTTTTGTTTTTTGTTTGTTTGTTTTCTTCAGGATATGGAACAGAATGCAGTACTAACCATGAGGATATCACTTAGTGTGGGTAGAGCAGATACATTTACATACCCTATACATTAAATAGTACAGAGTTGGAATTGTTTCACTGTGTCTTGTGTAATAACAAGCATTTAAAATTGATGTATCAGAAGAACAAATGTGTTTGAGAGATGTATTTTGATACTTTAAACAACACAATTGACATTATTTGGTGCTGCTTGCAATACTGATATTGAAAAGACACATTTTCACAAAAGATAAAGTATAATATTATGTCAATTTTAAACAAAAAACTACTTCTGATAAAACTGTAAATAAATTAGGTAAACATACGCTGCAGTCGTAGTACAAATAATGTAGTCAACCTGTTACTGAAATGGTTTGTTAAAATTAGAAGCTTCTGTAAGATAAGCAAGAAAAACTTGTTTACAAGTCCTTGTACTAATCACACAAACATCTTAAGACAGTTTAAAGATGTCCAATTTCCTGACATCCCAGTCATTCTTGTCGATAAAGGAAGCTGTTCTTACAGAGCTTCTCAAAAATCATGTACACTCAAGATAAACCATAGAGTATGCCCCTTTGTTCACCACTTTTACACTGAAGTGTGAACATTAAGAACTATCACCAAATCACACCAATCATTTCTTAATATGAGGTGAAGCAATATCAATTCTAATTTCCAACATAAAAAAATACATATATAAATCATGTTGAGTGGCTGACGGTGGAGAGAACCCATAATCATGATGTTAACCTTCATTTACATTTAAATGGAAAAGACTTTTCAAAAGAGTGGTAGAATTAGCACAAAGAAAAAAAAAGTTTTAATTAAGTTGATTTAATTGGTATTGACCAAAAAAAAAAAAAATGCTCTGCCTCCTCACTAACAGTAAGAGACCATTTGTAAAATCATATTAAACGTAATTTAAATTAAGTCTATACATACTTTTGAGGATAGCTGCAGATGTACCATCTACCTAATGAGTTTTTAATTTTACTTTTTATTAAAAAAGAAAACTGCAATAATAATACAAAAGAGTGTTGTGTGACCATATTAATAATTATACCCACCTGAACAGATATTTGTTTGGTATTAATTTGTGTTATCATAAAACACAGGGGACAAAGGACAGATATGTCTGATGGTATACAAGGGGCTAGCTAGATATATAGAAGAAACAAGAGGAAGGAAAATAATACAAAATAAGAACTTTTCAATCAAGATTAACATATTTTGATTGAAAAGAAGGGGCTGCAACAGGACAAATGTAATTTCTTACCAGTGCCATTCCACACTAATGCAGCCACCATAATAACGATAGCTAAAAATAAAGAAAAGGAAGAATATAACAGAAAAGACAAACATTAAAGACAAAAACATAAAAGACACAACATGAGGATGCCTTTTTTAGTTTTTAGGTGTTTTTTTTTTTGGAGGGGGGGTTGTCAATGGAAATCAAAGTTATTAAATGTATTTGAAATTCTTCATAAAAAGGTTTTACCCTTCCAAGGAAGTAAGATTGTCTTACTTATATCCCTGTTTACCCATCTGTCTTTAGTCTGTTATTTACTTGTAGACCATTGCATATTTTGGAAGTCAGTTTTTCTTAATTTAGCAATATACAAATATGTCAGTCAGTAACTGCCACTGATCATATTGCCAACACATATTGTGCCAACAGAACTAAAATGTTTCCTACAAGTTGATCTGTGACATGCTCTCTGTACTCTTTTGTTGGGCTAGACCGTATCAAAACTTTCTCCCGTGAATTGAAAAGTACAAACCTGTATTGTATCCTATTGCATTTTAATGTATTGTCAGAAGTCTCTTTCTTCTACTTATAAATCAAAATGCAATAGGGCACACGTTTTTAATTTAGGTTTTTAATTTGGTCTAGCCCCCTGTGTCCAGGTGAACATGGCTTTAGACCTCAGTCAGCAAAATTTGTAACTAATGTGGGTACCTATATTTATACTTTATATTAACAAAATCTTCAATAAATAAACACAGGCATGCTAATGATGATTCCCTTCTCTCTTTTGTAGAATGGAATCAATATATGGGTTGCAGTACATCCATATCCACACCACCCCCTTAGAATTAATTAAAATAATGAATAAAAAAATTCAGAGCACACATAGAAAACAACATGAAATGTTCTGAGTTATATAAACACACATATAATAAAATAATAATAATACAAATACAAATAACAGTAAACAAGAAAGTATGGTTCACGATAAGCAATACAAATATATATGAGATATTTTAAGCATATAAAAGAAACAATGGAAAGTGCATTGTATAATAAAATAATGGGGAAAAAATGAAACTGAGATATTTTATGAAAAAAACATCTTAAAACTAGTTTTGATTAATTAAAAAAAATATATATATATATATATATATATATATATATATATATATATATATCATAAAGGAATGTAACACTAACACGATACTCCAAATTAAAAGTGATATAATGTTTATTTTACATTAACTACATTTATATAGGTTTAGCTTAAAGGTATTTTATGATAATGGCCTTGTCCGTTTGTCACTAGGACAGAGGATGCAGTCTAGTATCTTAGATGAAAAACCAACCACTAGAGGGCGAGAAGTGTGTAAGGACCCACAGTAGACCTCAAGCAACAGCTGCAAGGACAGCAGATGGCATGGGGAGTCTGGAAGATTTTCCTTCTAATTTAAAAGGCTTTAGTCTCAATTTCCTTAGATGAATTGGCAAACTTGAACAGCAAGAAGAAGCTATGCTTGATTATTTTGGTGGGAAGAAATGGTCCAGATGAAGAGAACAATATGAGCTTCTTCCCAAATTGGCATAAAAAACAATGCTTAAAAAGATTAGGCTCACGGTCTGTGTTCGCAAAAAGATTTATGGATGTTATAAAATGTAAGTCCCTTCAGAAGTACTTTGCAGATCACGTCATCAATGGGTTTTAGCACAGTATGCTGGAAAATGTATAAACCCATCTGCCAGATATATAAAAACAGATTTGATAGACCTCACTGTCTGTGTCCACCAGCCTGGAAGAAAATGCCCAGCTAGGAGACACATCGACCAAATTGGAGGACAAGAAACATAGAAAAGAAGCTGTGACCTCTATTGGTCTCTGAGGTATTCTGTCTTTTCTCTGACATGTCACTGGGTGATGTCCCTTTCCATAGATTGAAAAACAAAAGGGTCCGGTGCATTAAACCCCATTTGAGGAATGAAAACTCTATCACTTGAAGAATCTGTGCAGATCAATGTTAAATTCAATATACTGTATTCTTCTGCAATAACAGTGATTCCCAAACTGAATCGTTCCTTCTAAACTAATGAATGATTCAGCTGGAGATTGCCGTTATTGTTGAAGAATAAAGAATACTGAATTGTATATTGATCTTTCTTGATGTGATTGCCTTTGTGACTTTACTGTACTTTCTTCTAAGAACACTGCCCGTCTCCTCTGTTTTTCTGTTATTATGGCGAAGAACCAACTTTAAAGACCCATATGTTTTATGGAGAAGTGATGTTCAAATACACATTTCTTCTTACAGCTACTGAAAAGAAACAACATTGGTGTACAGAGCTTCCCAGTGGCTGTAAATTTGAGAGCTCTACTAAACAGTTACATCTCCCAACTGTGAACTAAATCCACAGTGGGCATCCGTGAGCTTACGCTGTGTGCAATTAGGAGGAGTTTCAAATCTCTAAATTAGAGGAGATACAGTCCTAATGATACCTCTGTATACCTTTATGTCTTTTAACCAGCTGCATCAAAAGTTGGAAAAAGCAAACACATCAAAACAACCAACTTGTCTATATGTCAAGTAACACACTTGTGTAGACACATTTGACTGTAAAACATGAAGTAATGTAGATTAAACAAAGGGAGGACCAATTGTCCAGAACATTAACTTGGATTATATCCAGTATTATATTCTAGGTAGGATTAGAAGAAAATAAGAAAGAGCTGAGACACTCTGAAAAGGCTCAGACTATGTTTGAAAGCAGCGATGATTCATAGACATGCATCAATGTTTTTATATGTTAGAATGATAAGATTTGAGTTGTTGTCAAGGGTAAGGGACAAACTGCTAGAGATTAATATAACATGCAATTCACTCAAAGGATAGTGGTGATAAGCATTAAAGCCAATTTCTAGGCCCACATTATGCAGTAGCTTTGTTTTCATGGAGGTGTACTTGATTAAAAAGAAAACATATTTATCATGTATATATTTTGTCATTTTGCATATACCATTTATACTTCATCATGATAGATCCACTGGCTGTAAGAGTATGTGAGGTTATTTCAATTTTGATATCAGCAATGACAAGGGAGCAGAAAAATAAACTGACACTTGCTACAAAACAGGATAATGTCTAAATAGCTTGGGAGCGGGAAAAGTATGGTAATGTGTCAAAAACAAGCTAATATGTAGGTGGAAACCAACAAGAAAGTCTTCATGTGTCAGAAGATAAATCCTGGGTGGCATGAGTCCAAACCAATAAATGCAGTTAGTCCAATTAGCAATAACAACTCTGGGTCAAAGATCTTCTTTAAAACACAAGGTTAGATTTCAAGGAAATGGGAATAAATATAATAATCTTCTAGTAACCATACTGGTTTCCCCTCTTCACATTTTCCATGGTGGTATTTTATAGATTTTGTTATTCCATATCAGTTTGAAGGGTAAGAATAATCACGGATGATTGAATGATACAAATATGAGTGTGTGTGTGTATATATATATATATACATATATATATATACACACACTGAGATACATACATAAATACATTTAAAGTGGCTAAATGATGAACATTTAGTTTGAAGTCTGAAGTCATCGGTCTGGCTTCTCTTCTCTCAAAACATTTAAAGGTTTATTTATGGAAAAACATTTGCTTCTGAAGAGGTAGTCTTAAGTAAAAAGAAAAACTAAAAAAACAGCAGAAAATGAAAGCCTTCTATTTCAGCATACCACGAAACTTCACATTTAATAATTATACTTTCCTGACTTTGCTTTTACTGATTTCTAGTGCTAACTTTACTTCTTACTAGATACAATCCTTGTTTTATATGTATTGAATATGGTTGTTCCATGGGTTGACCAGTGCTGAGAAGCTTACTGTAAAACAGGATGTATTTATGGTAGGTACTGCATCACAGAAAAGGGTCAGACTCACTGGATGCTTAATGGTTTTCTCCACTTAGGTGCAACTACCCATTCATCCCAGCAGAGGCCATTCTAACTGCACTGTATGTTTGTGAGAAAAGATACCCTTTGCTCACTATTTCATCCTGTCCCATACTTCAGAGTATGAATATAATTTGTGTTATCATCTGTCATTCACATAATGTCCATCTTTTAATATTAAAGATAACTATTCCCATACGATGGAACAAAGCTTAAAAAGTGTTGCCACAAACATTTCAGTGTACTTAACTCTCACAAATGTTTAATCTTACTGTTGTGAACAATTCCACATCAATACTTCTTCTGTATAAATATAGCACATGCTGACAAACACATACATCCACAAAATAGTCCAATATCACAGTATTTCTCTCTTTTTTTCTCTTTTTTACTAATTCAAATTTTCCAGCAAACCAATAAGAATAACAACTGTTTCTGATACACCCTTAATAAACTCAAAAAACAATACAGAAATGCATACCTCACTAAATAATAAAAAATGTGTAAAAAAAGTTAGATATTCTTGATTCTTGATTTATATTCAGAGTTCCTATTTGTGCAGTTACAATATACCTAATTACTCTTAAGAATACACTGGATTAGAAAAAGTTGAAATACTTACTTTATGTTGTCCAGGCAGCCTGAATCTGGTTTGAGAATAGCAGTGTGATGGAACATTTTGTAGAGCGCAATCCCAAGGAAGATTACATTGAGCTGGAACACACAAGTGGGAGTCCAGTTTTTTAAGCTTATTTTCATTCATCACTTTCTGATAAAAGGGTCAGTTGGGAAATTAGATTGTATTTCTTGTCTTGCAGACAATGAAGGAAAATTGATTATTTAACTTCATGGCTATGAAATGAAAACAGACCATACATCACTGAAGATCGGCATCTTTACATGCACACTAACATGCCATCATTTTCCTTATGTTGAGAATTCATTTTTTCTGTCCACTCTGAAATTGTGGATGATGGAAATATCTATGACACATAATATCTTGCAATGCCATTCCAAATAGTGAAACGTTGGGTTTGTTTAAATTAAAAGTAAAACATTAAGTAATACATAGAAGAACATTTACACACACATATATTTATATACCTCAAAGTAAAGTTTTTTCCTTTGGTGTTTAAGATTCATTGTGTGTGCCTTTTCAATAATTTCAGAATAGCAAAAATATACCTTTATTCAGTTTTGTTCTTTTGTCAGAGCTTCTTCAGTACTGACTAGTTAACATTCTTGCAAATCACATTTAAAATACAATCCCTGAAACAACCTTACTTTGTTTACAATAATATCCACACGACATGTTTTTAAACATGCTTGTAGTACCAGTGATTATGTTAACAGTTTAAATGTATAATTTATGATAAACAATAATACTAACAATATTACTAATACTAATACTCCTCCTCCTACTACTACTAATTATTATTATTATTCTAAGTTAGGGTAGTATTTCCCATTATTAAAAGTTACTTGTCTTATATGCAGTAATTAACATAATAATTATTGTCTGTTTCAAACTAAAACATTTTAATTGTAATTTCCATTTATCAAAGGACTAAGAATAGTTGACACAGCAGAATGTATGTAAGGTATGCCTGGTAAATTTAAGAATAAAGATAGAGGAAAAACTGTGAATCAATCACCATCTTCAAGCAGACCATTTCCAAAATGAATAATAAGCAGTATGCATGAACAATATGACTGAGGATGTTCTTTCAACTGTACATTAAAGCAATGAAAAGCCTTCTTTTTACAAAGAGCTCATAATGCCTGATGATAAATGGGTCAGGGAGGCAGATATGCAATAAGAAAGTGAGCAATTCAAAAAACAGATTGGCTATTCAATGGATCATTCAGGCTGTGCCCTGGGAGGTAGAAGGGGTTAATTAGGGGTTGCTTACCATAATTATCAAGGTTGCTGGACCTATGAAGCTCCAAATGAAGTAGGTGTCAAGTCTGAGCCAACATCTGTAATGAAACACAAGGGATAGAAGGTTTTCAAGCACTGAAGCATGGGATATACATCAACACTGAGACCATGACAGAGAAGAATGGACACTTCAAAACATTCCACCGGGAGCTTGGAAATATTACATTGCTTGTTCATTTAAATGCTGAATTATGGGTCGAATTTCTGACAGCCCTACTGATATGCTAAGATAATTACCTCTCACGGAGGCAAAGGGGGGAGAAAAAATAAATGGCATCTAGCCAACCTTCTCAAATATTCCTCCACTCTCATGCATGTGTGTGTGTATATATATATATATATATATCTGTATGAAAAACTGAATTATAGCATTTAAAGATTCTAGCTTCAAGCTTTTCCTTTTCCTCCAATTATATGGCAGTGCAACATGTCTGTCACCTGTCAAAAGATTTATGGAGCAAAAATGTTCCAGATTTCATCAGTAGGACGACTCACAATTGTAAGAGTTTTTAAGACTCATAACCTTACTCTGGTACCCAATTACAAGGTCTAACCGCTAGATATGTGAAGCTTAAAGCCCATTGTTACTGCTAATGTTACTAGAGTTGCAAATGCCCTGGAACACCAAACATGAAGTTGATTCATGACCTATAGCTAAATTATTAATCGTTTAATTTCCAGCACATTAAATAGGCCTCCATTTTTGGCCTCTTGGAAATTACAGTCCTATTCTTTTGTCATTTAGGATGACAGAAAGACAAAATGAAAGTGACACAATATTAAATATAATTTCATACAATTTTAAACAGACTTTGTCTGAAAAGTGTTAAATTAAGGAAGTGTGTCACTGTACATTCAGTATGTGGTTCTTACTTTTAAATTTAACATATAAATCGCAGGTTATTAAATTAATTACATTTAACTTCTACAATATTTTATAGAAGCAACTAAGCATCACTTTAGAAATGGTTTGTCAGTTAATTTCACACTCTATTGTAAACTTTACATAAGAGACCAGATGTGCTTCTGTTTTCAATATTTCTGAACACATAGCTTAACGGTGCACATTAAAAGGTGGTAAAACAAATGTAGGATTCTGAAAATAGGGTGCTCTAATATCCTATGTTCTATTTAAATAAGTTAAATAAAAAAATAAACAAATAAATAAATAAATACATACATACATGCATACATACATACATACATACAATTTAAATGATTAAATGTTACTACCCTATATGGCTCAAGACCTGAATGTGCCTCCTAGTTTAATAGCCTATTTACTTATTTATTTACCTAGGTGCAGTTAAGCTCATCTGTGATTCCCTTGATTATTATATAATGTAATCTGGCAACGTATTAGAATATTCACACAACATTTTCCTAAGAAAAAAATGTTTGTGTAGAAGATGTAAAATACTACTATTCATATAAAGCAGGGGCAAGTTCCCTGCAGCTTATTTATCGTATGATTGAAGCCCATTTTGTACTTCCATTTCACTCATGGTTTTGGACTGTAGAATGCTTTTTTATGCAATAAAATAGATCGAATATATTGATAGTACAGAACAGAATGATGTAGATCTTGTCTACATAATATAAGAGCCAGAACATTTACCTATATGCAACCCATTTCTATATAATATTTTACATTTGCCATCAATTATAAAAGTTCAGTTGCACACCTTTGACATAAAGTGTGTAGAATGTCAACTACTAGTAACTAAAACATATTCCGCTTTGGTAACATTGTGACATCATGTCTGACAATAACAAATCACAAACGTTTACATTTTACAACAACATTATGTCTGCCATTGCAAAATTCACACCTTGAAGCAACGTTTTGAAATGTTGTGACAACACTGTGTGCTAGTTGGGATGGCAGTTGCACATTCAGTGGCTCCTGTGTCGTAAGTCTGTTCACATTCCATGGTGATCTCTCTTAAAATATATTTTCCTTATGTTTTGAAACTTAGGCACATTTAGGGCAGGATTAAATCAAAAATATTCGCAAAGTGCGAGTGGAAGAGTCGCAGGAGGGAATCTCTGAATCTTTGAATGAAATCTAAAACATGAGGAGCTGTGAGCGGGGAGGAGCCTGTTCTGGGGGTGTGGCTCCCCGCTGACACAAAACTACTGTACTTCGTAGCGGTTACAGAGATGAGTAGAAGAAAAAATAATACAATAGAAACCGAAGCTGCCATTGATGAAAGCTGTGTAGTTATTATTATTATTACTATTATTAATATTATGATTATTAATAATAATAATAATAATAATAATAATAATAATAATATTAGCAGACACCCTTATCTATGCGTTATCTAATAGCGGGTGGATCAATGGTGTGTTGAGTGAAAACAGGTCAATGTAAATCTTTTATTCAGCGTCCACTTCCCAGCTAACAGACAACGTTGCCACAACATGGTGACAATGTGAATTACGTTTCTATAATGTTGTGGCAATATGTGTGTGGGTGTGTGTGTAGTGGTGCACATTAAAACCAAAGTGTGATGCAGTGGCTACAAAACACATAGTGGTTACATTTATCATTGGAAGAAAATAGCAACTAAAAATAAGCAGCAACTATTCATTGGAAATCAGCTGTTTCCGCCACTGATGTTGGAGTTTCTATGTGAATGCAGGTCTCCTGTTGTGACGCCTGAATTAATCAATAACATTAACAGACTGTTAACGCTACAGCCGCTGTGACAGCAGTGTCACTTGATGCAGTGATCGTCTCTTAAAAGTTGCGTTCAGTCTATATAGAGAGATACATCAATTATTGAAAACCTGATATGTCTGAACTTCGATTACAAAATGCATGCATTAGATACACATTAGATACACATTAGATACACATTCAATGTGCGGTGAGTGCGTTACTGCACGGGCTTCTAGGGTGCAGATACAGTGTAAGAAAGGAGACTTACACGGATTTCTAGGCTGTATCTGGATGTGAGTGACAGTGAATGCTCAACTCGTGAACTGCTGTAATGCTGATACATTTTAACAACAATATGTCTGCTAACCTAATATAAACAGAGACTGGATGGCATTACCTTTGCTCATCTGTTGGATATACCCGTCTGGAAAAAGCTGTTTCTCACTGGCGAGTGCATTTTCTAAATTTAAAATGGAAAGGAACAAAGCCCATCTTTCTGTGACATGTAAAAGTTTAATACCAAATGTGTCATGCATGGAAACACCCCCCTTATATAGGATATACTAAGCTGAATATACATAACATTGTAGTGAGTACGAGTGAGGTTTAATGTTTACTCGATAGTAGGCACTACTCCCACGGAAGATGTAAGAAGGGAACCATTTTTAAGACATCAAATAGTTTTCAGAACAACGTGTGCCAAGAAAACATCCCCCACACCATTACACCACCACCACCAGCCTGCACAGTGGTAACAAGGCATGATGGATCCATGCTCTCATTCTGTTTACGCCAAATTCTGACTCTACCATCTGAATGTCTCAACAGAAATCGAGACTCATCAGACCAGGCAACATTTTTCCAGTCTTCAACTGTCCAATTTTGGTGAGCTTGTGCAAATTGTAGCCTCTTTTTCCTATTTGTAGTGGAGATGAGTGGTACCCGGTGGGGTCTTCTGCTGTTGTAGCCCATCCGCCTCAAGGTTCTGCGTGTTGTGGCTTCACAAATGCTTTGCTGCATACCTCGGATGTAACGAGTGGTTATTTCAGTCAAAGTTGCTCTTCTATCAGCTTGAATCAGTCGGCCCATTCTCCTCTGACCTCTAGCATCAACAAGGCATTTTCGCCCACAGGACTGCCGCATACTGGATGTTTTTCCCTTTTCACACCATTCTTTGTAAACCCTAGAAATGGTTGTGCGTGAAAATCCCAGTAACTGAGCAGATTGTGAAATACTCAGACCGGCCCGTCTGGCACCAACAACCATGCCACGCTCAAAATTGCTTAAATCACCTTTCTTTCCCATTCAGACATTCAGTTTGGAGTTCAGGAGATTGTCTTGACCAGGACCACACCCCTAAATGCATTGAAGCAACTGCCATGTGATTGGTTGGTTAGATAATTGCATTAATGAGAAATTGAACAGGTGTTCCTAATAATCCTTTAGGTGAGTGTAAAATTACATTCAATAACACCATATTTTCTCTCTGTGCACAAATAATAGGCAACATTTCTTTTGTGTAGATGTTGGGCGCAACATGTCATTTGTTGCTGTATTGCGATTACTGTAGCAATGAGCAGTTATTTCCACTGGACACACAGAGCCGGGAGGCAATTAATGAACCCGGAGCTGCGCCTGCGCACACCTGTACTGGACGGGCTTTCTCTCACTGCGCCTCAACCGCGAGAGGCTTTAGACAATTTAGATACTTTCTTGATTAACTACAACTTTAACCTGCCGCTAATAGCAAATAGCAAAATTAGAAGAGAGTAGCATCTAACTAAACATGAAAGCGCTGAGTACAGTGGTGTAGTGTGGTAGTAGCGGCTGTGAAAGCTGTGTTTTATTCGGGTCAGATTTAATATCGCGATAGTTCAGCAGCGCGATTTCCACTCGCAGACATGCGCTAATACTTCTGCGAGCGACTCGCGGCGCCAACATTTTTGATTTAATCCTGCCCTTAATTTGGTTTCATAGCATTGCTACAAGAATATTTTTTAGTATAGAAACGTCTGTCTTAGGCTGTTTATGACAGCTTCCCCTGCCACTGTCCAGGGGTCTGTGTGACTTGGGAGTGATGATAGTACTTGTCCCTGTCCTCTAGCTGATTTGAACGATGCACTGTTTCTGTTAATGCCAAATGCTAAAATAAATTATAGCATGTCTCAGAGGACTTCTATTTTTTTTAATATATATATATATATATATATATATATATATATATATATATATATATATATTCCACCACGTGTGTGCTGCTGTTTCTAAAGGAATGAGTGACAGCTATTAAATTACTGTAATGCATAATGAGTCATTGACATATTAGTGAACTATGAGGTGAAAAGTGATAACAGAAAAAAAAAAAAAAAAAAAAACAGCCAAAAATGTAAAGACCACGAAATGATGTGGTGCACGTGAAAATAATATTTTTGGTTTCTCAAGAAGGTCAAACAGGAGGATCATATCTATTCACTAACTAATGAGGAGAAAACATGACATTCTGCTCACACAGAAATAAGTAATTCATTTTATTTGAGGGCCTGCAGGATTCTCTGCCAGTTCACCTCAATCATTTCTGATGGCTTTATTCTGTGCAGCATGCAATGCAAGATTTATTTATCCTCATTGCTTCTGAGGTAGGGAATCAAGATGGCTCTGGATGATAAGGACAGTTTGTGAATACTGAGATAATGTATGACAAATACATATACATCCTGAGATTTTAAAATTAATACATGTTAAGTTTTGTGAATGAGGCCCTCATTTTTAATGTATGCTAAAATAAGAAATTAAGAAGTTTGCTTATGAATTTCTGTTCCTTGAAATATTGTAGGAATTGGTTATTTTTGATTGCAGAGATGATTAATTAATTTAGTTTCCCAGCAACTGCTTTGGCATTAATTTTAAGAATGTCTGATCTGTAATACCTGCCTGCTTCCACATTGAGCTTACTACTATCTCATACATTCTTCACACCTTTCTGTAATTGTTACACCACTGGCACTAGTTTAATTATTCAAATGATACTGTATTGGGGCCCCAGTGGCTATTGCATCATCTATCAAATAGAACTATCATTTTCACACTTCAAGGCATGTGGCTTAATGTGGTGTTTAGTTGGGGGGGGGGGGGGGAGGTAGGGACAACACACGATAAACATGTTGGAAGTAAAATGCTGATGCAGATTTTCATTATTTGAAGATTCCATAATGAAGATCCCTCAGGTTTCAAATGAAAAAATGGATATCACTTTTTTTTTTTTAATTACAAATACAGTAGAAAGCCCGTTTGCTCAGAGATGGTTGATTGCTACCATGGATTATTGTTATCCTCCACAAGTTATCCTTGCAAAAAACAAACGGATTGTTTTTAGGTCTGTGGCTTCTCTTTATGGAATAGTAATGTGAATGGCAAATTGTATTAAAAGAGGGGCCCTGACAACAGTATTGTGTAATACAAGTGATTTCACTTGTAATTAGCTTTTTTAAATAGATGACATAGATGACATTTGTAATTCGTTTTGTCATAGATTACAGTTATAATTACTTTGTTCTACACTAACATTTTAAACATAAAAATGAATCTATGTCTTGGTGAGGCACGGATATTTAAACACAGCACAAATGAAGTAATAGACTTCCTTTCCCATATTTTATGGCAAGACTTACGCAATACTATGTATTCATCTTCACACTCATAGTTTTGTTTTCTGTCATTTTTCATCTTCTGTTGAAAGATAAGCACTCTTCTGTGCTTAAAGCAAAGGTCACGGAATGGCCTTTTTATAAAAGGTTTTTAGGTGTGGATGATTGCAGGAATACAGAACCTATAACGCAACAGTTGTTGATTTCATAATATGGCAGCAGAAGTATTACATCTTATGGCAGCTCCAAATAACAAAACATCCTCTGTACCCTTATGAAAATTGAGAATTTATTTTGTGTGTGAGTTAATTAATTAATTAATTCCTATGAGTAACTGCATGAGTACTGCATTTTGTACAGACAACTGTAAACACAATATATTGTAAATATTGTATACAAATATATTGTATATATTGATATAAAATAAAGGGTATATTGAATCTTAATTTAATATAAAGTAATACATAAAATGTTTATTAATAGATGTGTATTCTCTTCTAAACCATGAAAGCATGTGATTTATCATTACACAAGGTTGAGTGACTCACACAAACTCTGGACCACTCTTAAATGTGTACAATAATTATTTATGTCATCAATGGCAATATGAAGTAAAAAGATAACTATGCCAGTATCCTTGAAAATAATAATATATAAATATTTGCTTGGCTAAACGTCTTAACAATACTCCCTGTGAAGCTATCAATATATTTAATATTATATATATATATATATATATATATATATATATATATATTGATAAATACAATTGATATCTTTACATATATTTCTGTTTGTTAAGATGTCTTTAAAATAAAATAGAAAACAAACATTATTCTCTGTGATTTTTATCCTATTTTCTAGTACACACATGCAAGTGGTATGCATGAATTATAATGGCAAATGTAATGTACTGAGTAGGCAATTACATCAACATGCTGATATGCATCACAGACAAAGCACTGATAGTTAGAGATCATTTAGAATATGGCGTTCAAATATCACAGAATTCATTCAAAAGACATTTATGCTCAGAAATATGTTTTGGCTGTTTTGCTGGTACAGAGGACAGAGTTCAGATAAATAGCATAATATCAGTAAAAGTAAGTGATAAAGAACAGATTAGTCTCACTAGTGGCTGACTTAAATCTGAGCTCCATAAAAACTCTTGGTTCATGAAAGTAGCAGGACTGACTGTGATAAGTATGTGTACCCGGGCTCATGGAGGATAAAATGAGCCTGTTATGGTAACATCCTTCCCTCAGGACTTGGCAGAGCAGTCAAACCTCTGTGTTGGCAACAGCCATTTTAACATAGTGGGTTTGTCACTCTGTTGGGGCTGTGTGGATCAGGTGCTCAGAGGTGTTCCTGAGAGGGAGGGTTGAATCCGAATGGTTTAAAAGTAAACCCTACAACCATTTAAGCTTTATTAAAAGATATATCATCATAATTTAAACTAAAAAGTCATAACCACTACCAGAAATATTATTTTCTACAGCTCCAAAAGCCGATACTCACACTCTGTCAGTCCCGTAGCTCCTGTAGTCCACCGCGGCGGACACCGCCACGATCAGCGCCGGGACACCATATCCCACCAGGTAAAAGTACTTCCTGCGGGAGTGCTCGCTCTCAAACACCTCTACCAACATGATGTAGAGCTGCACCCCCTCCAGGAACATCCATGTGAAGGCCGCCAGGAAGAAGAAGTGCAGCAGTGCCGCGAAGACAGCACAGGCAATCTGGCAAAACGGGCAAAACACAGAACATGGACACATCATGTGTGGTATTTTTACTCGCTAACCATTGATTGGTTTCATTTTGTATTCCTAGGTTTTCTGATATATTCACTGTGATGAACTGCAGGCACTTTCCCCCCAAAATCTTCATGCTTAGATTTTTCAGTATCTACCTTGATTGTTACCTTACAGTTTTACGTTCTAAAACCCTAAATGTATTTTTTGCAATGTTATAGAAACAAACACTCTTCATAGTATTATACAAATACAAATGTTGATGCTATTGGTGATTTATTTCAAAAATAATGGCTAATAAATACACAAAGACACAAACAAGAGCAATAACAATCAAGTAAGGCACAAGCTACGTCTACCAACAAAGGATATAATCCTCTGCATGTGTCTATTTAATTTCTTATATGCAACTCCTTTATGTAACTGATTCTTGCATTATTGCTTGTCACAATACAGATTGTGATGTTAGAAATCAAACATATCTCCTCCTGGGCACTAAGGCCACCACAGAATACCGTAAACACAGGGGGATTTATTTTCAGGCTCTGTGCACTGTTAACACATTGCAGGCAGGAATGTGCACTTTTCAGTCTCAAAGGACCAACAGGTCTTTTGAGTAACTTACCAGATTAACTTTGGGAAATATATAGTACATAGGATTAGATGCTAGATCCCCAGAAAATTCAGAGAAACAAATAAAATAAAATACAATTTCTTCTTTATATCTTTTCCATTTTCCAACAAAAACATTGAATGCTATATATATGTATATAGATAGATAGATATATAGATAGATAGATAGATAGATAGATAGATAGATAGATAGATAGATAGATAGATAAGCCGTGACATTAAGTCTTTGGAACATTAGTCTGAGTTTAGAGAAGGATGTATTTCATAAATATTGTATCTAATGCATTATGTGTTTCATTTTAAAAAGAAAATACCATTATATTTACTTAATTTGTTGGCATTTAGATTTTTAGATGTGCAGTGTAATGAACTGTTTAGATCTGCTTTGCATAGCCCAAGGTGATTTCCAATGGCAGACAGATTTCCAAAATCAAAGGAGAACGTGACATACATTACAAGCTGACAGCCAAGACTTGACATTTGGCTGAATTGTAACGGCTTCTTTATTATGTTAACCTATAGTGACCTCTCTGGGAAGCCTGCATTTGAAAACAAGTAAAACAAACTAAAAAAAAAAAAACTTCCACATTAAAACAAACAGTATCATTAACTTTGCAGCTACTATTAGAGTTTTTATTTTATTTTAGGCAAATGCTATGGGACAACAATGGTACATACATCTTTGATTTATGATTAGCTTAACAGTTTAGGGAGTTGGATCTAAGGGCAATATTCTCTCTGTAATTTAATCAACACATCTATTTTATTTGCGCTCGTTTGGACAGTAGGCAGACATGACCATCAATCTTAATTATCCAAGGAACTAGTAATTAGCTATTTAATCTGTCAATAAATACTAAATTAAATTAAATAATACTGTTTTTTACTACCATTATTCTCCCATTTCCCCTCCTCATCAGTGTCCTGGACCAAATCAAGTCTAACACACTCGTCATTCACTAATTATTATTAAAATGCTTGAAAAAATAGATTTTTTTTTGTTTGACAGAGGATTTTTCCTTCTAGCTAATACAATACATTTGATACTGTGTTCTTAATTTGTGATTGGCAAACATTTGATTTGATCATTATTCAGTTAAAAAAAGTTATATGTGAAGGACAACCCCTCACATTAATAATACATTATGTGATTAAGAACAACATATGTTGTGTCTTATTTTGTACAATCCATGTTGGTTACTACAAAAATGCTTCCCCACCCTCATATTTCAACAAAGTCCCGCGTCAGAATTAACTCACAGAATGTGTTGTCCTTTATTGAAATAACACGTCTTCTAAGAGTGTAATTTAACAATACCTTAATAGTGAATCTAAGCTTTTTGCACTTTTTATTGTGTCCCCAGAAACAATAATGAATGCTTTAGCTGTACAGCCAGTCCTGTTTTATTTTGGCTTGCTTTATAGAGATTGGGACATGCACAGTGACTGCACAGCCTAATTCTGACAGGTTTTATCAAGTGCCTTCCCTCCCTGCTCCATTAATCGTCAGTAGCTATAGTGCTTATATAACCTAAGTAAAGCAATAATGGAAATTTGCTGTGCTGTTGGCTTTTTACTATTATTAGAACAACATATCATAACAACAATAGTAATAACATAATTAATTAATTGTATTATTATGAATTGTTATTATGCCTATCTTCTGATTCATGACAGCATGCAAGCCCTCTGCATCCTAAATGGATGGAAGTAGCCTACTCTTTCATCATTTCCATCCAGTGTTTTATGAATGATATCCTTTACGGCGCAACATTGCTTTTCAGCGTGTTTAGTAATATTTAAATACACACTCCCATTATTTTATTATTAATGAGTCTGTTTGCAGTCAGAAGACCAAATTCATTCTCAAAACAAATGCACATGTGTACATGTGCGAGAAAAGTGTTGTAATGCTTTTCAGTTTTTGCATGTAATTTGCCCCACTGATTCTTCAGAGAATGGATATCTGATTTTTTTTTTTTTTTTTCATCCTCTATGTTTTTCCCATTTTCTGGTTAAAGATAATACCAGATAATACCAAAACAATGTTTTCCATGATAAAGGCTGCAGCTTTTAGTTGTGTTTTAATTACGGAACAAGAAAACATTTAGTAAATGCTTTCACTTGACATTTTTGCCAGTTACCCAAATGAAACCGATGAGAAGAGGATGAATGTTCCTGGGACCATCTGGAAAATCACTGACCCCAACAAGATTTTATTTTTCTTCAATATTATCTTCACATGAAAAACTGTTTTTAATATAAATTACTGTGACACAGCAACCACTGCTTAACATTCCTTAATATGTTTTGAAAGCTTTGGTATTTGCACTTTTTATGATTGTTCTCTTTAAATATGTGCTGGTAAATAAAACAATTGCAAAGTATTACATGAATACATGCAAAAGTTTAAGAAATCACAAAACATGTTTAATTTAAATCCACAATCTGCTACTGGACTACCCTGTGAACCGTGAGAAAAAAAACAAACAAGAACAACATGTCGATGGACTGGCATCTGATAAACCACTTTATGAAAATTAGAAAAATATGTTAAGTTTATTATTTTAAAATTATCAATCTTGAAATAAGAAAAATTATGGTGAATTGACATTTTCCGTCAGTACAATCAGTATAATACATTCTTTGGCACTGATGCATTAATGTATTAATCTTACCGGCTGATCAGCACGATTTATCCCGATGAGGAAGAGTAACTCAGCAACGAAAAGGCTGATGCAAAGGTTTTTGTGGATTGTGTTGCGGTCACTTTGAAGACCCCGAAAGAAGCAGAAAGTAAAGATGCAAATCAACAGGCAGACCAGCGATAGAAGGATCCCAACCCAGGTGATAACATCCAAGAGCATGTCATGCACTGGATCTGTATTCTGTAAAAAAAACAAAAACAGAAGAAAGACATTTAATTGGATGGTCTTGATCCATATTGGAATTGATACATTAATAACTGTGCCAAAGACATCTACTTAAGGATGTTCCTCAAAAGTCTCCTTTGTGTGGTGAATACGGTCAACAATCCACCTGTAAGAATATTTCTTTGTCAGGAGAAGAAAACATGCTGTGGTATTAATATCCACCTGCTGTGAGATAACAGTTACTTAATTTAGGCACTTATTAATTTAGGTACAGTAAAGCTAAACTAAATTATTATATTAGTCAGTGTTAAATATATCATAGTTTTATAACAACTCCAAAAACACATTATTCAGGGTCATTAGAATGAGAACAAACAATAATACAAGACAATTAACACATTCATGCTTATACTGGGCAGAATGTATTTTAAAATTGTCAGTGTGATTCATTCTTTGTATGTAATTTTTTTTTTTTAACCTGCAAATACAGAATGAAGTGGGTTCACATACTCCTTGTTGTTCAAAAAAAAAGATGAATGAGATGGATTGAAACTGTATGAAATACATTTAGATAAAGCTTGCTTCATTTTGACTGGTTTCCTTGTGTGAGAAGATGTTATAAATAAACAACATAATGCAGGGATCTTTGTGAATCTGGCATTTAAGTATCAGATAGGGACATTATAATTTATTAACATAATATAATTACTGCACTCAAATACTCTGGGCGTCTGCCGTTGCTAACAAAATGCCCTATGGAATATTTTGTCTACACCCCATGATAAATTATAAGTTGAAGGAGGTCTGGAAAAATGCTTTAATCTAAATTGCATATTTATGGTTTATATTTACGATATTTCTGTAACACACTCCTTTGGCTTGTTGGTTTGCAGCTAAGGAAAACAATAGTTAAAGATGGAGAAGGCGAGGGATCAGAAACAGAAAATTCACATATTAAATTAATATATACCACTTTATTCTAGGCCAAATATCGGACAATATGATATGTGATGAAACTGTGATTGCAGTAGTTTGAACATGTGAGTAGGGTATAAGTTATTTTTCATTCATGTAGTCAGTTGCTTCATTTATGTGTATAATGTAGTCACAGCTCCTCAGATGATCACATGTTCATGCAGAGATGCCCTCAGGCATGAATTTCAAAGCACTTATCCATCTATAATTATGCTTATATGCCTTCTGTATTACTTGCTTCTAGTTGGTGTAGATGTGGTTGGTAATGTTTACAAAAAAGTAATTTGCTGTCTCCTGAAGACAGGGAATGGCGGATTTGTTCTTTTCAGGGGCTGCAGTGGAGACAACTTGAAGAGAATAAGAGATATATAAACCCCATATGACAGATGACCGGGTGATTACTTGTTTCTGGCTGAATGCACAAACAATACTGAAATTACGTGAGCAGTTATCAGATGATTTGCAGAGCTCCTCTACACACAGCTTTGCCACTTTGGTGGCAGTGAATATAACCTCTGCACTATGATTTCATGCCACAAGGGGGGTTCAAACCCTTTCAACAGAGGGACCTCCATCTGTTGTTTATTTCACTTTTGAAATTTTACTGGATTTATGTTAAGCAGTTTTTTATTAATATTCTTATACTTACTCTTATCTTTTCCTTCAATTCACAATCATCCTTAACGTGTAACTCATGTTAGCTAACCCACTGGCTTGAAGGATGCCAAAATCTGTTAAGTCTATGGCTTGTGGAGTTGTTTCATATCAACTCAGAACTGTATGAATAAGTACTATTTATTTCCCTGTCTTTAAATACCTAGGTATAGCATGTGTTCTATAAAGCATAAGTAAACAACGGTGAAGTAGTAAGTTGAAGCTGGTTTACATATATAGTAGATGGTAACATATTTTTGCTATTCCATATTGAACAATAGTCAGATAAAGTGATAAGAAGAAACTGCTGCTTGATCATACCTATGGAGGTAAGAGTAGGGGATCATCTCTGTATGACAAATTACACATGATAATTCATGTCTACTGATGGCCTTGCTTGATCTTTTTACCTGATGAGGCATAGTGCACAGGAGACCTACAATGTATCCAAAGCCCTCAATGCTTATTTTGCAAGTGTAAAAAAAGCTCTTTATCTACTTTGAAAGGCACCTATGATATGGATCACCATAGTATATTTGTTGCTTTGTCACAATACGTTGCACACATTTGTTGGCTCAATCCATCACCATCTTACTTCCAGCCAGGGCTGCGTTGCCTTCCTAGTGATGGATTTTCTGCAGTACAGCTACTATGTTCAGGGATAAGCTGATTGCAAAGGCACCACCAACCATGACCCTTGTGAAATCACTGAAATTCTTGCTCAAAGGAATTACTTTACAGACTAAAGAGCTTTATGTCTTAGCTTAAGTTCTAGTTTTTTTGTTTTTATTTTTTTATTAAAAAAAAAAACTTTCTGTGGCATCCCACCCATCGTTCTATTGTATAAACACATTAATCTACTCTTTCAATTTTGGCTGCGTTTTTTATATTTCTTTCTGGACCCATTGCTTCAGTGATGAAATTTAATTTGGTTCAAACAGAATTGCATGCAATCCATGGTTACCAATTCCTGTGTGTTACAGTTTGAAAGATGATTCCCAGGATAAAATGAGCAATGTATTCAAATGTTTCCTTTTCTGACCCCTGCTATTATGAACATACTGCCTCGTGCAAAATAAATATATAAAAACAACAGGCATCTGTGGCCTAGACATCGAAGGCCATTTTTATTCCAGAATTTACATATCTGAACAGATCTGGAACCTGCATTGAAATAATGTTAATGCCCTTACTCTTGCAAATTTCCAATAATTAAAGAAATACAGTAGACTTTTTAATTTTGCTAGAAGGCATATACACTCACCTAAAGGATTATTAGGAACACCATACTAATACTGTGTTTGACCCCCTTTCGCCTTCAGAACTGACTTAATTCTACGTGGCATTGATTCAACAAGGTGCTGAAAGCATTCTTTAGAAATGTTGGCCCATATTGATAGGATAGCATCTTGCAGTTGATGGAGATTTGTGGGATGCACATCCAGGGCACGAAGCTCCCGTTCCACCACATCCCAAAGATGCTCTATTGGGTTGAGATCTGGTGACTGTGGGGGCCAGTTTAGTACAGTGAACTCATTGTCATGTTCAAGAAACCAATTTGAAATGATTCGACCTTTGTGACATGGTGCATTATCCTGCTGGAAGTAGCCATCAGAGGATGGGTACATGGTGGTCATAAAGGGATGGACATGGTCAGAAACAATGCTCAGGTAGGCCGTGACATTTAAACGATGCCCAATTGGCACTAAGGGGCCTAAAGTGTGCCAAGAAAACATCCCCCACACCATTACACCACCACCACCAGCCTGCACAGTGGAAACAAGGCATGATGGATCCATGTTCTCATTCTGTTTACGCCAAATTCTGACTCTACCATCTGACTGTCTCAACAGAAATCGAGACTCATCAGACCAGGCAACATTTTTCCAGTCTTCAACTGTCCAATTTTGGTGAGCTTGTGCAAATTGTAGCCTCTTTTTCCTATTTGTAGTGGAGATGAGTGGTACCCGGTGGGGTCTTCTGCTGTTGTAGCCCATCCGCCTCAAGGTTGTACGTGTTGTGGCTTCACAAATGCTTTGCTGCATACCTCGGTTGTAACGAGTGGTTATTTCAGTCAAAGTTGCTCTTCTATCAGCTTGAATCAGTCGGCCCATTCTCCTCTGACCTCTAGCATCAACAAGGCATTTTCGCCCACAGGACAGCCGCATACTGGATGTTTTTCCCTTTTCACACCATTCTTTGTAAACCCTAGAAATGGTTGTGCGTGAAAATCCCAGTAACTGAGCAGATTGTGAAATACTCAGACTGGCCCGTCTGGCACCAACAACCATGCCACACTCAAAATTGCTTAAATCACTTTTCTTTCCCATTCAGACATTCAGTTTGGAGTTCAGGAGATTGTCTTGACCAGGACCACACCCCTAAATGCATTGAAGCAACTGCCATGTGATTGGTTGTTTAGATAATTGCATTAATGAGAAATTGAACAGGTGTTCCTAATAATCCTTTAGGTGAGTGTATATATTTCTGACCAGTGTCAGCTTCCAGTTCCAAGGATATGAGTTCAAGTCACTTCTTTTACATCAACTACTTGATTCAATTCAGTGCTTTTATTTACACAGTGCAGCCATATTTCTGTTCATTATTAATTTCTGGTGAGTCTGCTTTATATTCTAATAGACAGATGTGTAGAATCTCTAAACCTGCAGCTCAAGGCACACATTGCACAGAAATGGGAACTCAATAAACCTCTCAACCCCTGCAAATCAGAAAGATTGCTTGCTATTATACAGTCCTATGGCGAGCCTTGCAAAGATTAAGTTCATCTAAAAAGAAAAAGTAATAATAGGGTGAAAAAAAAAGATCAGATAAACCCCTTGAAGTAAAGCTTACTGTGCCCAGTTGATAAATCAATGGGAACTGCGGGACAAAGCGAGTTTCTGTCCATTTTATTGTGGAGTAAGCAGGAACAAGTTAGTTGTAAATCCTCCCAGGACACTGGGAATATTGTGTCACATTCTTTTCTGAAAAGACAGCTGACCTTTCAAAGAAGTACTCATAGTAGAAAAGCAAGCTTTTACTGACGAAAATAATAATAATATATTAAAAAAAGAACAGTCTGCAATGTTCTGGTTAAAAGCACACTATCAGGGGGTCCTCTGTGACTCACGTTGTTAAAATAGCATATAAAGTGTTTTGTAGAGTGAGCAACTGGAAGGTCACTGGTTTATGTCCCGGTCCTACTCAGCTGTAGATCTTGGCTGGGGACCAGCAAAGTGCACCACATCAGTCTAGACATTCCTTTGGGGAAATTGTCTAAGTCACATTTACCTTGCCCTGCCATAACATTCTCTAGAGAGCAACAATCTGCAGAGGCCAGATGAGGGGAGCCCTGCCTTAAGTAACTTGGTAATATCTTCTCACAAGGATCCTTGGGGAAAAAAAACTGTATCTTAATATAAGATTATATCACAAGAGTGTTATACATTTCCGAAGCTATGACTGCTGTGAGCAATTATCTTCCTCCTGACCTCTAGCAAGGAGTTGTGCTTTGTCCAATGTTGCGACTAGCCATTCTAGTCTTCAGGGACCAATTCCAAATGTTGTTTCTGTGGAAACAACCCTGATATTGATAATTTTCTAAGTTCTGGTGCACCCTTTATATTTTTTTCTGTGCAGTTGCTGTCATTTAATTATCCATATAATCTGACTGGATGTTTATTTCATTTCATCATCTGGAGGGATCCTCAACATCTGTTTGCAAAGTGTTATCACCTTCAAATTTAAAGTGCATTTCATTGCTATAGTCTGCACTAGGTATTTAATTGCCTTTCCTTTTGTTTTCAGAACTAAGGTGTGATTTCTTGACTTAATTAATTTGGAGCCATGAGCATTGCTTCATACCTTCTAAGGGTAGACCTTTTTTGTTTGCTAACCCATTCATGAAACTGGCTGTTGAAAAACCTAATGGTTTTATTGCATCTTTCCATGTCTGATGATGTTGTCAATGTATATATTGTAAAGGTCAGGGTAATTTGGCACATCCTCTGATTCCTTAAGTTATCCTTCCACCCAAAGGGGAAGGGGCTTATGTCATTACAATGGGATCTGTGAACGGAAGGATACAGCATATAGGATACTGTACACTGTCACTCAAGCAATGCCCCCCTGCTTGTTATATAGAGTGAAAGGTACAGTACTCTCATTTTTGCCATTCCCATTGTGAATACTCTCTCCAGAAACGTGAGCATAAACAATAATCTTTCTGTATTAATATAATTAATTCAGAAGAGTACTTATCAATTGCTGTTTGCTAGCATTTGCCAAGCTAAAAAAAAAAATATTGTTAATATTATTGTGTCCTTCACTCCGTGCTGTGTATAGCAGTGTATAATATTATATATTATATATATATATATATGCACTGTATTATATATATATTTGCATTGTATTATTGCATGCTGTAGAGGAACCTCTTCTTTGCAGGGTGTCCTTTACAGCTTGCTAAAAGCAAGAGAGCCACGGCAATAAATCCGCAAGCCCAGCTGGGTCCCCGGTCTGCCGCACAGATCCCACCCACCTATATACAGTGGGGGAAAAAAGTATTTGATCCCCTGCTGATTTTGTATGTTTGCCCACTGACAAAGAAATGATCAGTCTATAATTTTAATGGTAGGTGTATTTTAACAGTGAGAGACAGAATAACAACAAAAAAATCCAGAAAAACGCATTTCAAAAAAGTTATCAATTGATTTGCATGTTAATGAGGGAAATAAGTATTTGACCCCTTCGACTTAGTACTTGGTGGCAAAACCCATGTTGGCAATCACAGAGGTCAGACGTTTCTTGTAGTTGGCCACCAGGTTTGCACAAATCTCAGTAGGGATTTTGTCCCACTCCTCTTTGCAGATCCTCTCCAAGTCATTAAGGTTTCGAGGCTGATGTTTGGCAACTCGAACCTTCAGCTCCCTCCACAGATTTTCTATGGGATTAAGGTCTGGAGACTGGCTAGGCCACTCCAGGACCTTAATGTGCTTCTTCTTGAGCCACTCCTTTGTTGCCTTGGCTGTGTTTTGGGTCATTTTCATGCTGGAATACCCATCCACGACCCATTTTCAATGCCCTGGCTGAGGGAAGGAGGTTCTCACCCAAGATTTGACGGTACATGGCCCCGTCCATCGTCCCTTTGATGCGGTGCAGTTGTCCTGTCCCCTTAGCAGAAAAACACCCCCAATGCATAATGTTTCCACCTCCATGTTTGACGGTGGGGATGGTGTTCTTGGGGTCATTCTTCCTCCTCCTGCCAAAGAGCTCAATTTTGGTCTCATCTGACCACAACACTTTCACCCAGTTCTCCTCTGAATCATTCAGATGTTCACTGGCAAACTTCAGATGGGCCTGTACATCTGCTTTCTTGAGCAGGGGGACCTTGCAGGTGCTGCAGGATTTCAGTCCTTCACGGCATAGTGTGTTACCAATTGTTTTCTTGGTGACAATGGTCCCAGCTGCCTTGAGATCATTAACAACATCCTCTCGTGTAGTTCTGGGCTGATTCCTCACTGTTCTCATGATCATTGAAACTTCACGAGGTGAGATCTTGCATGGAGCCCCAGACCGAGGGAGACTGACAGTTATTTTGTGTTTCTTCCATTTGCGAATAATCGCACCAACTGTTGTCACCTTCTCACCAAGCTGCTTGGCGATGGTCTCGTAGCCCATTCCAGCCTTGTGTAGGTCTACAATCTTGTCCCTGACATCCTTGGACAGCTCTTTGGTCTTGGCCATGGTGGAGAGTTTGGAATCTGATTGATTGATTGCTTCTGTGGACAGGTGTCTTTTATACAGGTAACGAGCTGAGATTAGGAGCACTCCCTTTAGGAGAGTGCTCCTAATCTCAGCTTGTTACCTGTATAAAAGACACCTGGGAGCCAGAAATCTTGCTGATTGATAGGGGATCAAATACTTATTTCCCTCATTAACATGCAAATCAATTTTTAACTTTTTGAAATGCGTTTTTCTGGATTTTTTTGTTGTTATTCTGTCTCTCACTGTTAAAATACACCTACCATTAAAATTATAGACTGATCATCTCTTTGTCAGTGGGCAAACGTACAAAATCAGCAGGGGATCAAATACTTTCTTTCCCTCACTGTACATATATATATATATATATATATATATATATATATATATATATATATATATATATATATATATATATATATATATATACAAGTCACACCTTGTTGAAAATGTGGGTTACATTCTTGAATTATACTGTGGATATTAAAACAATGCTGTTTCAGCTCTTGATCTTATGGAAAATAAGGGATAAGGAGAATCAGCCTTTGAAGCATAAAACAGCTCAAGGTTCAAAATAAACAAGTATATTACATTTATACTATAATATGGCTATAATGGCCTTTATTTATACCTATTGTATATATACAAAACATTATAAATAAGTGTAATACAGTAGTGTATCCAGAGTTGTGAAGGGCACGTTACCGTAGCCAACACAGATGTCCTCACAGCGAGTCTCACGGCGTCACTGTGAGAGAAGCATGAGCGGGTGGGGTGCACCCATCGTCATCTCAGTTGTTCATTGATCAGCACATACAGAAAACTAATCTCCAAAATCTTCCGTATCACCATAGAAACCTTCGGACAATCTAAACTGGTCCCTGTGTTGTATAGAACGGGTGTCTAAATATAAATCATGTCTAATCAAAACCGTGTAAAAGTGTTGTCACCTGTGTTAAACAAGGGCTTTTTTTGTGTATATGTATATATATGTAATTGAAGCCATTTGTATATACATATGTATAAAAAGTAAATTAAATTATATTCTACATGTGACTGGCTATGCCATACAGAATAGTTCTTAATTTGAAGCAGTGCGATTGCAATTACAAAAATAAACTATATATATATATATATTATAGCAAACATTATCCTTACTGCATCTCTTTCCAGGAGTAAATGCACACTTTTGTTTCTCTAAAAAAACTAACAATCAAATCGGCATGCATATTTTTGTGTCCATGTAAGCATTTGATGTGTCTGTAATATGATTGTTATAATGTAGTAATAATACAAATATATAATAATAATAATAATAATAATAATAATAATAATAATAATAATAATAATAATAAAGAAGAAGAAGAAATATATATGTATGTATGTATTTATCAATGTTGCATTATTTCTAAAATCCCAAAGGTGTGTGTATATTGTAAAGCCATACCTGGAGGTATTGCACTACCAGAGTTTTATCTTTTGTTTTCTATGATGATCTTAACAGGCTTACATTTTAACTCTTGTGAAGCAACTGTATTGGACAATCATTCATCCTGCATTTGCATGATTATTTTCCTTCCAAATATTGTACGCATTGAGAAACATCTTTTACTATTTCTCCACATAGTTCTGACAGTTGAATGAGTTTTATTATTTGTGCAAGCCTGGCTGAGTCGACTCGTGGGCGGATGCAATGCCATAGCTTCTTTGTTTTGATGTGACAACTGCTGGAGAAATGACAGGAGCACAATAAAATCAGAGTAGAGTGCCTGAAAAAAACTTGGCAAGTGACTGAAATGGAGCGATATACAACCTGAAGCATTTGTTTTTCACTTTTAACAGAGTGTGACAAAATTACCCACAAAGTTAAGCCATTTTCATGACAATTTTAGAGTCAGCAAATAGAAGCTGATAAAAACAAGATACAACACAACATAAAATAACATTTCCAAATCAACAGTGAATCCACTGAAATGTAGCCATGTTGTGTGTATGCACCACATTTTGTTGTGTTTATTCATAACACTAGTAAAAATGTTACACCATACAATTTTATGTGACGGAATAAACAATAGTGAATATTTGCAAAGTGTTAGATTTTACGTTATTTTATTATCATCTACAGTGTTGCACAGAATAGATGGATTTTAATATTTCCATATAGGTTATATGAACTGTCTTAAATCATCATGTAACTGCATAATATACTCCAGCTCCTGTATATCTCAGAAACAAGAAAAACCCAGTTTTGCAGTCTGTGTGATTTTATCACAATTATGCATAGTATTTGACAGCAGCCTTATTGAAATATGGTCTAGATTGCTAATCGCACTGTGGCTGGAAATGAATAAAACATATTTAAACCAGTCTGTATATACAATGCCTTGCTTCCCTGCAGCAGTTTCAACATTTCCTCCTTCTGGCCTCATTTTCATCTTATTAAACTCTTAGCATGATCTGATAAGATTATATAACAGTTATTATTAATTATTTACTTCCGATATTAACCTGGGAATTCCGGAGTGTCATTTGAAAAGATCAAATGTATTTGAATGGTGCCACTGGTTTATAATACAAATGACAAAGCACTATGGGTAAAGAAACAATTAAATAACAGATAACAGTTGTGATTTGTTATTTTTAAGTGTATTAGATATGAATCAAATGATAAAGCATACTTAAAAAAAATTACATTTGAAAAACAGCTATCCCTTTAAACACTAATTAGCAAAAATTACCAATTTTGGATCTCTAATTAGTTTTCTGATTTTTGTTGGGGAAACTATGAATATTTAGAAAGAAAAAAATATATCCAGGTGCCAACCACATAACATTCAAATAAAACCTTTAAGAACAGAGGCAGAGACAATGTTAGCAACCGTCTGCTACAACAGCTGGGAAAGCTTGGTTTTCCAAGAATGGCAAGTCAAATTAACCAGGTTATCGTAAAGCAGATAAGACCAGAGGCTAAGCAGGAAAAATTATTTACAGTAACTTATACTTTGATTCTACTATTACTTGGTTTGAGACAAGAATTCATTGGAAGCTTCCATCCCTCCAGAAGCATCACTGAGAGTTCAGTACTCATCTCCATGTCTCTCCAGTGTACTGTCCCCTGAAAGCTTTACTCACAATGCATTTAGTACAATGTGAACACCGTTAATATTTTATATTGTCAAAGCTAAATCAAACTTCTATGATTTCTATAAGCCAGAATATTTATCATATTCAGTCACATGAGGTAGACATCTTAGAGTAAAACATGTATTCATTCTTATGTTTATATCTTTTTTTAGTTTGTCTCGTGGTAAAAGCTCCATTAGTACTTTGAAATCCCTGTTGGTACATTTTCTTTAGGCAATGCTTTTCACAGTAGAGGATCCAATCAGTACAGAGAACAATTTAATCAAACCAAAGATGCAGAATATATTGCATCTTGGTTCGGATATTGAAAATACTAGGGCATGATTGTAATTCTTATTTTAGTGGCCTGTTCTGTGATAGAACACACATTGTAAGAGAGAATGCAAGTGATTTAAATGTACTTATTTTCTTATCTCCGATATCTGACAGAAAATCAAGATTGTTTGAAACAAAACAAGATCTATACATTTGTAGGCAATGGGGTTAAATGTTTTTTCCATGATGGAGCCAACATTGACTGCACAGTCTCTCGAGATCCCGAAGCAACGATTCATCTCCATTAACATCCAATCAAAAATGCAGTGACATCACCAATAATGAGATATATAAAAAAAAAACTCTGAAACATCTCCTTTTAATGAATTTTTACAGGCTTAGTAAATGACACAGACTTTTATTCTTCATCTATGGTGAAAATAGAAAACGTCCTTTTATGAACATTGAAAATAAAAAGGAATGATTAACTAGCAGTATAATTGTGTAATATAAATGAAAGGATTCACCTCTACTGTGGTGCTTTAGTCAAACCTTATCCCAATTCAGTTTCCAGAGATAAGGCAAGTGGATTTAAAAACATCCTTATTACCCTGATGATATGGCAACTCCAGCCTAAATCTTAAAGACGTTTAGGGTCTGATTACAACACAACACGGAGATCCAGATGGTACATTCAGTCTCTAGGAGTCGGCTGTGTTCCCTCTCAAACTACTTTCACCCAAATGCTTCATTCTGCCTGATACTAGATGTTTGAAACAACTATACACAGCACCAGGAAGTTCTACAATTATTCACATTTAGCTTTACCAACCTTCAAGTCTGACAATATAATAGTATCTTCAGCCACCTATTCAAATAACTGCTGCTAAACACTATCTGAATGTTTTGTTTTGTTTTGTCTTCCCAGGATACACCAGGGCCAAAGCAATCTCCTTCTATAATTACAATACATAGCATTTGATTTTGACTGCAACATTCTTCCATATCCCTTTAATTTGTTAATATGAACACATTATAAATACACAGTGTCTACCACACCAGCACTGCTGATTGAAAGAACAGTGAATCATTTGCTTTTGTTCCACCGTCTTAGAAAATGTTTGCTGCAGTGAGAAAACTTTTAATTTTTTTAATGATTATAGCTGTAGGCATTTTTCAGAATAATCAAAATAGTATAAAAATAAAATATGTAAAATTGTTCAATGTATTGCAATATATATATTTTTTAAATCAGGCACTATCTTAGCGGGACCATCATGCACTATATATTTAATTTACATACAAACAAGCAGAATCAAACAATGGATGAAGACAAAGTGTAGCCAAAACAGTAAACAAATGAAGCTGTGTGGAAGAAGAGTACTAAAGTGCCGTGTGGGATGAGCTTTGTAACCATAGAAACTAATGTGATCACACAGTTCTGGGAACCTCAGACATTTGTTTTACTGTACATATGTTTGGATGTAAAATAATCCTGTTCATAAAACAATAATTCAGCTTAATTTACCTGCTCAGGGCTAATGATAAAATATAAAATTCATGTATCACATATTTTGTATTTTATTATTTTTAAAACTACATTGTTAGAAGATTGAAAAGTAATAATATAACTAATGTATACAGAAACCCACAATATGCAGGACCTTGGTGAAACACACTTTGCCAATGTTGTTCTGAAGTTGTATATTTTAGATCAACAACATATGATGCTTTCTATGATTCACTAAAAAGGAACCTCAACAGAAACCCCTTCAATAGCACTCCATTCATTTGTCATTCTGTATTGAACAACTATTATGCATTGTTCATCAGAACTGGTATTCAGTCTTGCCTTTGGAAAGAAAAAAAATGCTTCCTAAGCCAGAATCCTGACTGATGAACACCAGCTAGTGTTCACGTACAGTGACCCATGACAGACTGTGGGTCTCATGTATCTTGCAAAAGCAGCAGTATGCAGTGTGGACAAAAGCCAACTGGGACAGGAATTATAGAGTCCTAACTTGCTACTGCCAACACCATGCTTCACTTGGGCCCTCAAACTTCCAGTGACAGAGTAATCTAACTGTCTGTCACCAAGAAAGGGCCTGAGCTTAGATCGCAAGGGAAAAAGAGCTGTGACAATGGCAATTCCTGCACTGTATAACACACAGTAAGGATATGCCATCATGCGACACTTCTCACATCTTCCTTTCAGTGCTATGTTAACACATTTTGAAGAACATGAAAGACAAAAAAACACAATGAATGGACAACAAAAGATACTGAGTAGTACATGCATCTTATTTAATTGTTTGCTTTCCAGTGTATGTGAAATTAAATCCATGTTACTAGAAAACTGTAATATATACACTGTCTATAGAAAGTCTACACCCCCTTGAACTTTTTCACATTTGGCTGCGTCAGTGACTCAGAGTTTCATGCATTTAAATGAGGATTTTTTCCCACTGATCTACACACCATCATTTGCAGCACCAACAAAACCAAAACAGAAATGTCATTATTGGGTAAGTCTTCACCCCACTGAAAAAGGTTTGACCATTGTTCTTTACAAAACTGTTCAAGCTCTGTTGATGGACAGCAATCTTCAAATCCTGCCACGCATTTTTGATTGAATTTAGGTCAGGGCTCTGATTGGGCCACTCAAGCACATTTACCTTTTTGTTCCTTAGCCACTCCAGTGTAGTTTTGGCTGTGTGCTTCAGGTCATTGTCATACTCAAAGAAAGTTTCAGGTTTTCATCAAGGACTTTTCTGTACTTTGCTCCATTAATTTTCCCTTGTAACATCCCCATAACATGATGCAGCCACAACCATGTTCTTTTGGTGATGCACTGTGTTCGGTTTGCGCCAAACATAACGCTTTGCATTTATGCCAAAATTTCAATTTAAGTTTCTTCAGATTACAAAACATCTTGCCACATGGCTACATAATCTCCTGAGTGTTTCAAGTGGGCTTTATTCGGGAATGGCTTCCTTCTTGCCACCCTACCATGAAGACTAGATTTGTGGAGTGCTTGGGAAATTCTTGTCAGTCTTTGTCAAAAAAGCCTGTAGCTCTTGTGAAGTTGTCATTGGCCTCTTGGTAGCCTCTCTCATCAGTCTCCTTCTTGCTCAGTCATCACATTTGGAGGGACGGTCTGTTCTAGGCAGGGTCTTCGGTGGTGTCATACACCTTTAACTTCTTAATAAAAGTTTTGACCGTGCTCCAAGGGATATTTCAAGGACTTTGATATTTTGTCATACCCATCCCCTGATCTCTTCCCATCAATAAATCTATCTTGGAGTTATTTTGAAAGCTCATGGTTGAGTCTTTACTTTGAAATGCACAACCCAGCGGAGGGAAGTTACAGGAACTGCTGCATTTATCCTGAAATCATGTGAATCACTACAATTTAACACAGGTGGAGACCACTTAACTTGGTGTGTGATTTGGTTACAGTGGAGCTAATTTAGGATTGCTATTAAAAGGGGGGTGGATACTTATCCAACCAAGCTATTTCATTTTGTATTTTTAATAAATGTTCTAAACATTTCTAGATTTTTTTTTTCACAGTTGTAGGGTTGGAAGTGCAGATAAATGAAAAAAAAAAAGTTTTACTGCATTTTAATTCAAGGCTACAAAAGGTGAAAAAAATGAAAGACGGGTTTAGACTTCCTATAGGCACTATATATAAATTAGATTTATTTTCCTTTGATTTACACAACCTACTACACTTTGAAGAGGCAAGACATTTGTTACTGTGAAACAACAGTTAATGAAAAAAAAAATGTCTTGGTTAGAGAAGTATTCACCCCCCTGAGTCAATACTTGGCAGAACAATCTTTGGCAGCAATTACAGCTATAAGTCTTTTGGGATAGGTCTCTACCAAGTTTACACATGTGGATTGTGCAATATTCACCCATTCTTCTAGGCAATATTGTTCAAGCTCTGTCAGGTCAGTTGGGGATCATTGGTGGACAGTAAGCTTTAAGTTTTTCCATAGATTCTCAATCAGATTCAAGTTTGGACATTGACTGGGTCAATGGACATTCAGTTACTTGTTTTTAAGCCTCCCCAGTGTCGCCTTAGTGCTTGGCTGTGTCATTCCCTCAGTCCCAGTTTTAGGTCTTTTGCAGACTGAAGCAGGTTTTCCTTTGGATTTGCGTTTATTTAGCTCCATCGATTTTGCCCTCTACCCTGACAAGCTTCCCAGTCCCTGCCACTGCAAAGCATCCCCATGATGCTGCCACCAGCCTTGCTTTACAGTAGGGATGGTGGTACCTGAGTTATGTGCTGTGTATGGTTTGCACCATAACATTTTGAATTTAGGTGAAATAGTTTTGTTTTTGTTTCATCGGACAACAGTATCTTTGCCACATCTTTTGAAAATTCCAAGTTGGATTTTATATGTTTTTCTTTTGAGAAATGGCCTCTTTCAAAGCCAAAGCCAGATTTGTGGAGTAAATGAGCTACTGTATACATATGGACAGTTTCTCCCATCTCAGCCTTGGAATGCTGCAGGTCTTTCAGAGTTGTCATTAGCCTCTTAGTGGCTTCTCTGACCAATGCCCTTCTCACTCGGCTGCTCAGTTTGGGAGGACTGCCTGCTCTAAGCAGATTCTGAGTGATGCTGAATACCTTCAATTTCTTAATGATCAACTTGACTGTGCTCCAAAGATAGTTTTATCTTCAATGAATACAGAAATGCTCTTCGGCAAAAGTTTCCTATCCATTACATTGAATGCCTTAGAAATATTTGTATACCCCTCCCCTGATCTTTGCCTTTCCACAACTTTATCCAAATGTATTTGTTAGAGATCCTTGGTCTTCATGGTAGTATCTTTGAGTTGATTGTACTACCAAACTGTGGGACCTTGCAGAGACAGGTATATTTAATCTGAAATCAAGTGAACCACTTTTATAGGACACAGTTAGACTCCATTCAACTTATTGTGTGAATTCTGATGGCAACTGGTTGCACCTGGTCTTAATTAGGACAATAGCAGAGGTGGTGAATCATTATCTAAAAAAAATTTTTCAGTTTTTTATTATCAATTGATTTGTTTTTCTCCCCCCCACCCCACAACCCCATTTTTTCCCCACATTGAAAGTGTGGAGTAAGTTGTGAAAATCAAAGGTGTAAATGCATTTAAATTCCAGATTGTTACACAACACAATTAGAATAAGTCCAAGGGGAGTCAATATTTCCTATACCCACTGTATGTGTGTGCTGTGTGTGCTTTCTCAGTTTGATATGACATGCATGTTATTTATTTTAAGCAGTAAAAGAAAAGTAGCACACATTGTAAAATTAATGATACAATTAATAAGTCATTTAATTAAGAAACGTCATAACTGGAGAAAAAGTACATGGAAACAAAGTGAAGAAAATGCCACATAAGTTAAATATTATACGTTAATTATAATGAAATATTATACGTTAATACTTTATGTCTCGAATAAAGTAAAATCAAATTATATAGTGTATATTGTAATAAATATTGTAACTTGTGGTATTCTAATATGTATTCACATTAATGTACTATTATTAATTTTAATGTATTATATTTACATATAGCATATGTTTTCTTTTGTTCATTTTTTTACTCATCTCTAATGCATGCTGATTCTCTTGCTTTCATATAGTCAAGTCTTTTATTTTCCTCTACATGGTATTCAGGTCATTTCAATTCCAAACGTCAACCTATTCTCTTAGCAGCACAAGAAAGAAGGAATTTTGTTGTACACTCCCACCCTTGTACATTGTAAATGGCAATCTAACTAAAACAAATTACTTACTTTGGATATAAAGTAAGCTGTCAGGATTTCTAAATATCACCAAAGGACTAAAATAAAAAATAATTTAAAATATGTATACATTAGATGAGCAAGAGTTGCAGAAATGTGAGAACGTGCTTACCTTAACCTCAACATGTGCCATCAGAACCGCAAAATTGGTGAGGTGTGTACAAGAGCAGGTCGTGTGCGTCCTGTTTGTCCCCAGCAGCCGGCAGTCTTGGGTTGACCAGTATCCAGTCATGGTACGCTTAGAATAACTCCAGAAAGAGCAGTTGGGGTTGAAATTTTCTTCAGATTGCTGAAAAGGTAATTAGAAAATCAAATTAATCAAATAAAGTACAAGAACCAATTTAAAATTTGATCATGTCAGTACATTATATTTCAAATTTCAAAAACTGTAAATAATGTATGTTTGTTAAAGTAACAATTCTGCCAGCTGCAATGTGTAATGAATATATTCAGTCTCTAAATCCAATGACCTTTCTCAGTGCTGGGGATGACAACCCCCACAACCCTGTACTCTGGTAACTGTATGATTGCTCCGAGTTGATATTATGTTAATATCTATGAACACAAAGTAAACATTGTATTTCAGTAGGTTTTTTTTAGACGCTTTCATTATCTCATGGTAGGGAATTAATTCTATTGGCTTTTAGATGGGAACCAGCCTTTGATCTGCAAATGTATTCATTCATTTCTAAACTAAGCAAAAGATTAGCTAGTTAACATATAAATAGGATCAAAAATGGAAATGGGTGAGATATTGTCTAGTGGCAAGCCTTCATGGTACAACTCTTGCAATCCAGGTGACTCTAGGTACAGTATTTCTCTTGCATCAGAAATGTCTGAACAGACCCTTTATTTTGTTGTTTACTTCATGGTATCCAAAAAGAATCTTGAATTATAGTATGAACTACTAAGACACATAATCATGGCTATCAATTCAAGTAAACTCACTCCGGAGAACTAAATACACCATTTCCACATTTCATTGACATCAGCCCTTTTGGTAGGAAGGTTATGAAAACCATCACATACCATATAATCAACAATACTGCTGCAGCCTGCCACTCGTGCACTCAGAATTGAAAAGGGTGTAGGTCCACTGTGGCAGTAATAGCTTTGGCCCTGTCACTGACACTTCCCACTTCATTTTGAAAGGTATCTCTACTAATAGTGTGCAGTTCTGCCCACAGAACATGTGTAACTTTAGCACAGTCTTTCATCCAGTCTGGTAATTGGCTAAGGCATTGTACTCATACACCGAACTCTAAAATAAGCTAACGCAGTTTGGGAGAGTTCATGTTTTTCCTGTTACTCACCACCGTTGAAAGCATTCTGACATTCAACATTTGCTCCTGCTTGGAATCACCAAAAGCTTTATTTCTTTGAATTGTATTGCTATGTGTGTGTGGTATGATAATTTTAAATAATGATTAGGAAATGCAATATTGAAAATCAGCTTGAAATGTGACTGAGCATTACCGCTGGTAAACAATTCAACAGCAATTTCATGGCCCTAATTTACCTTCATAATGTCTGAAGGAGACAAAAAACACAGATGGTCTTTGGGGTGAATGATAGTGGTTACAACAGAACATAAATAAATACACCATTCTAAGTATTTTAATTATTCTGCCCATTATTTGGTTATAAATTAGCCATACATTAATAACCAAACAGGAAAAAAAAGATGGGTTGATATTTCATAGTGGTTTGATATAAATGTGAATGTGTTCTCCACACCTGAAGGCAAACAATATAATAAGAACATCCTGCTCTCTTCAGAAAAGTATAATAATCATGAGCAAGTCTTGTTCACTGATATAGTCTCCCTTTTTAGAATGAAAATAGGAAGGGCTGCCCCAGCAGTTTTCAATAAGGCAACCGGCAATACAAGCCAGTTCAGTGCACGGCTGAAAAGGAGACATATTCCAGAATGACACATGTCAAGGGCAATTTTAAAATATACCATTAAATAATAAAGCATGAGGACCCCTGCTTTCTCTACCTGCAGGTGCTTGACAGTGAAGATCACGGGGTCTGACAGGTAGACTTTGTTGCTCTCCTTGTTAATGGCAGCGGTGATTACTGGCGAGTTGACAATGACGGAGTAGTTGGTAGAAATGGCCTCACTTCCTAACTTCATGCTGGCATTCTCTGTGGAGAGGTAGGCGCCCAGGTGTTTGTAGAGAACAAAGGCCATTCTGATCTCACCTGTAGAAGAAATAAAATACAAAAAAAAAATAAAAAAAATATATATATATACATATATATATATATATACGTATTTGTTTTTTAAAAGATAGCTTAAAGAAGAATGGTAGTTAAGCTCAATTGAAGAAAACATATTTAAAAGTATGGTTTTAGATGCTGTATGTTTTAGTATATAAGAAGGGGTTAATTAAACAGATATGGCATTGAAGAAGTGGGGGGTGCTATATTCTCTGCAGGAGGAAGAAGACTAGAGAAACAAGTATGAGATGCAAAACACTTCTGTTTTGCTGTGTATTTATTTTAAAGCATATCAAGCAGACATGTGTAACACGTTTGTCATTGAAGCTACTGTATTTGAATGCCAAAAGTGTAAGAGCACAATGATGCTGAAATATTCTAAATATCTATCTCAACCATTATTAAAGTGGCACTACAATTTTAATGCAGCAAATTGTGCTTAATCTACTGCACTTCTGAAAAGGACATTATAGGGACAAACCTACCATTTTTCCCATGTTGTTTCAAAGTGCTCGCTGACAACTGGATTGAGTTTCCATGCCCTCCAGTTTGAGGGAATTTCAAGTCTGCCAAATTTCCATCGGTACTTAGCCGTGCAACTTCCAACTCTGTATGAAAAAAAACACACATGAAATTATGGATTAACTGCTTTTGTCCAACTCTATTTGACATATGAAGGAAAGAGGAAATTCAAAAACATTTTCATATATGTCTCTGTATTCTTCGATTATTACTATCGTAGAGTTGATTCCTGTTGGTTGTTTTTGTGTCACTCTTTTGCTACACCATAGCTAGTGGTTGAATTACAGGTATTCAATTTACTACATAAACAAAACAGTTTGAGACCTCTTAAAGTGAATGTATTGTGCTGTGCAGTATGAACTACAAGCATTTGTGTGATCACAAAATGCCCCTTTATCAAGATCAAAATACATTAATTCAAAAGACTACTAAAGCTGATGTCTTTCCTCACTAAACAGATAACATGATTTGTGGTCCTCACTTTGAGTAAGTCAGACATTCTTGGGTTTTGCAAGGACTGATGGGTAGTGAAGAAAGAATGGGATAGGTTCATGGAAGGGGGTCCACAGCTGTTGCATTTGTGTGATGAGTCAGGCTGATATGAAGGCTACAGCAATATCTCTGGGTATATTATGTGTGACAGCAGAGGGTGTAAAGGACTGGGGATATAATATATCACAATTTCCACATTCCACTGTAAGACATCTTTTTGAGAACATTTCCAACTGTGCTGGGATGGTGTGAAGTGGGTCGTGAGGCCACAGGCTCTATTGTTGTTAAGGAGCATTTATCCTAACCCTTGAAGTTTAGAATGGTGGTACTGAAATAATTACTTTTATTCCTCCATCTTCAAATATAAAGGAAAACCCAGAAAAAGATAAAATAAGAACAAACTCTACACACATTATACTGTATACAACTACACTAGACTGTTTGCCCCCATGTCGTGCTATGAAAATCTCAAAAAGAGAGTTAAACAGGTGCAGTAGCACCATAGTAAAGAAAACAACAGGTACTGTAATAATATTGAAAATGCATGGTTAACTTTGACTATACAACGAAAACATGCAATGTAAAAATAAGAAGCTGTTCACCTTACAGGCCTATGTTTCTAACAAAACACATATGAACTAGCCTTGAGTCCCTTAATGCTGCGATAAATTGGGTGCCAGATACAATACATTTCATTTTATTAATTCCCCACATTGCCTGCAATACTCTGGCAGAATGGACCGAGATTAAAGTTACCATGGCAGCCACAGCCCAAAACCCCCTTAGTTGTTCAGAGGGAGAAATGCTATTATTACAGATAGTTTTTTTCCCAATGAATACGGAAATGCCCCTCGGCAAAAGTTTTCTATCCATTATTGCTCATACAAATTGGCACGGTTTGTTTGCTTGTATCCTGTTTTTTACACTCTTGCAGATGTCTCTCAATGTGCTTCAGACCCCTTTCCTCCCAGTAAACAAATAAACAATACAAAAAAAACCGGACATATGTACTTATTCTACATACCCATGTAACAAAGCCAATATCAGGACCTCTGAACAATGTAAATGTAAATATCAGTAGTCTTAAATATCTTTCTAAATATGTATTAGTAAAAGTCACCTACATAACAAGATAATTCAAACGTATAGGTTCTTACAAGAAGAAGAATGTAATACTTGAGACCAACACCATAATTTGATTTACATATCAAAGTGTTCAAAATCAATATCCCTGTCTCACAACCAGTAATTATTAATTCTTGATAATACGGAATAGCGTGACAAAATATAAATGTAGTTTGTCCAAATTGATTTTCCTGAATGCCCAAAGCAATCATATTAAGCAAGTTAATGAGAAATTCAGCAACCAGCTGTAGAGATATATGTGGAACTACGTTTAATTCAATAAAAGTACACACTTTTTTAGTTATTTCATCTACAACTTATTTCAGTGCACAACTTTTTTTTCCAAATCCCACTGAGTCTAAAAAAACATGTTGCATAAAACAATGTAATACAAAATATTGCTGTACTCAAATATGCATTCCATCCTATATATTGAAACCCAGCTCGAGAGTATAACAAAACTTTAAAATATGAAAATTACAGCATATTTCCTTCAAGGAGGCTTTACCCAGATTTCAGTTTATATATGGGCAGTTTTCAGAGAAAAACAAATACAGCTTAATCATTCACAATCCTTTGATGAGATAATGTCTTAATGGCATGAGTGGGTAATGATCTATAGCTATATACTTATCATTTCTTCAATAGAGACACATACAATTGTATGAAAAAAATAACAATTCACATTCAAGTTAAATCTGTTTTTCTTTTGATAATCTGTTGTCTTTTCAGATACAAATAAAACAATCCTCATCAAAAGATCCATCATGCATCTGGAATGATGACAAATCGAATGCGACATACGTTAAAATAATTTAGTGTATTTAATAAACCATGTTTTGCACTCACGGATGTTCTCTGTATTTTCTTGCACGATGTCGGTCTTGAGCAGGTTGTCTGCTAGGACAAAGGCACCCTCTTCCACAGTGTCCAAAAGCATGGTAGCGGCCCGCAGCTGGTCACTGGCTGTCAGGTCTTTCCAGGCTGCCTGGGCTTGGGGCTGAAGGAGGTTGTTAACGGTCTCTACCATGGCCTGTACAAATGGGAAGCAGAGAGACAGGTCTAGCCAGAGCTTGAAGAGGCACACTATATACCCAGTCATCCACAATTACACACACACACACACACACACACACACACAACCACCAGTGCAACTGCTGACAAAGACAGGCATTTGCTGAAGTATGCTGCTATCACCTTGACAGCATTAAGAATGCATGAAGAGTTCAACATGGAACTGGTAACTGCCATTTCATGATCAAGAAAGAGGCCAGTTCTTCAGCTATAAGAAATATGAATAAGAAATAGAAGTTTCAGCTAAGGTTTTATAAAACTATCCTGTGTTGAGATCTGTTATGTGATAAAGATGCTGCCAGGGCACAGAATTTAAATGTCTTTCCAGTAATGGTAATGTGGAATTAGCCTTGCTTATTTTTCAGAATTCATTCATCTTTATATTTGTATTTGTATTATTATTATGAGGACTTTTCTTATGCCTGTACAGATAAAACTATTTATACATTAATTTTCCAACATGTACAATAGCCAGTACAGTACAGTACAATTACTTAATTTATTACTTTATTACTTGATTATTGTTAACTTCACAATACAAATCATAAGTCAAGGATGATATTACCATAGCACACAACTGACAAAGGACATGTACGAATTCACATGTATCTGTCGTTAGCAAATGTGTATACTCATGATATTGTCAAAATATTATGGCAACATAAGCATGTGTTATTGAATGCCCGTTAGGCAAGTTCATGGTCAGTTGTGGAAATGTAATATGAAGAAAAAGTATCTGAATGGAATTAAAACAAAATCAAACTAATATTAAGGAAAGCAAAAAGAACAAAAACAGGAAACCCATTCCTTTATGTGATATTACTGTTTCTGATGGGTGAAAAATTAGCTATTGTGATCCAAGGGCATACATAGATATTATGGAAGTGAGAATGTCAAGGAGGAAAACAAACTTGTCAACCTCTAAACCCCTGCAGAACAACCCTCTCCATTGATCACCTTCTGATAATGTAAACAGTGACAGGGACAAATTATGAATGATTATAATTCAATTAGGAATTATCATTTTTTTAATTGTGTCATATTACTTCAGATTTGTTGGGTTTATTTGTAATAACAAATCAATTTTAAAGAAAGGGCTTCCTTCCTAGATGATTAATTATCCAAGGTATTACTGACTGTGCAGTATTACCTTTTCTAGAACATTTAGTCAAGGTATCCTAGATGTACTGATACACAGGCATGTGAATCTATTGGAAATACGGAAACCATTGTCTTAGAGCCAGAAATGTCTTATACTAAATACAAATCCACCGTCAAATCCATTTTCTGGCACTATCTGAGTGGCCAGTGCAAAGTTTTGACTTGATTTGCTTTATTCTATCACTTTGCAAACAATAAAATAGAATAAATAAAATAAAAAGTAGAAAACTCACTTGGCAATATTGTCAGATGAAATCTTATTTGACATACTGAGGATAATGGTAGCTCTAACATTTTAGTCTTATAAATCATATGCAAATAAGATGTATCCATTCTCCTGTTGATTCAGCTACAAATAGTGTTCTCCCAAGATTTTCTCCCCAAAATGTGACCATGAATATTTATTGACTGTGAAATTAACCATTTATAGAAACTGTCACAGTGATGTCAAGAGGCTCCATTAAGGATTCACTGATGACAAAGCACACCAAATAAATATATTTTAAAATATATCTGCATTATGCTTGAAAAAATGCCACAAGGATTAAGTCATAAATTAGTCAATTAAAATATGTTATACCTGTCCCTTTCCCTGTGTTTGTATCAATGTCTTTCTGTATCTGTGCTAATTATTATAATTAGTATTTTAATCCTACTTATAGTACTTAGCTTTTAACATTAATCAGGGGTTATTCTCTTAATATGTTTCAGGTTTCAAAACCATAAATTATATATATTTATATATATATATATTTTGTTCTAGTCAAAATTAGTTTGGTTCTCTAAACCCACTCATATAGTTTGTACTTTTCAGCCTGAGGTTTGTCCTTGTGCTGTTCTGAAGCCATTCTGAAATCTCCTATTCCCTTTCATAGTTCACCGATCAAAACTGTACCCAGCTGTGGGATTTTCACCAAGGCATTGCAATATACAGTGTTTTACTGTTATAGGGCTTGATGTTTTATTTTAAAAGGCTCAGTGAATTTCTTTGAGTGTGAATGTGCATATATTTTTTGACATGACAAAATCTAAGTGCTTGTCCATGAATTATCTTGCCTTTTTACTGTAATTTTACTGTAATCCCTCTTTTTCACTTTTCTCTGAAAAATATAAGGCCCATATGCAGAAACTGTAGTGGCAATTTCCAGGCATTAATATCTAATGACAATACCGAGCTTTATATAACAGACTACTTCTGCTTTGTCTTTTTCAGATGTGATTTAATATCACAGATCTTTACAGAGAGATTTATTCAAACTGACAGTAACCTTATGTGTATCCCTTCACACCATCTTACTGGTGTTAATTAGAATTCAGGGTTTGACTTTTGGAATACATAATACAGCATAGTTTGGACAAAGGACAATTAGTAGACAGTTATGTCAATTTCCAAATCACATTCTTTGTTTTCCCAATTGATGTTCACATAAGTGCAGTGAAATAATTTTTATTTTACTGAGTTTCCCTCATCTGATTCAATCAACTTAGCAAAGACACAGACATGCAACTTAATCAAGACACTTCCATTATCTGTGAGTATTCAATGTGTTTCAAATATTTATGCTCTTGTATCTAAACATTACAACACTTTCAAATTAAGTCTCAAATGGGAAGTATTAAACACATTGTTTTCTACTAATGTAAACATTTAAAAACTCCAATAAAGTGGTTAGTCAGAATGTATGAAATTCAGTAAAAAATAAATAAATAAATAAATAAATACAGTTGTCTCTATGGACAACTATTTATCCTCATAATATATAACATAAATACCCCTCTAAAGAACAAATATTCCCCACCATGTATTTATTTATTTAAACTTCCGTGACCTCCTCTTTTACTCTTCTGGCAGCAGTGAACTAACACTGCTTTCTGCACTAGTGAGGGAGAAACTACCCATAATATTATTAAGACAATTGTGAGTCTTTCTCCATCACAGTATGTCTACTGATCTGAAGCCATTTTATTACATGAATTAAAACACATTGCACTTGAAAATACTGCTGTTGAAGTGCAGATATAATATTCCTTCTGGAAGTTACAAATTTCCAAAAAGAAAGTGATTTAAATTAACCTTGACAGCAGAATGTTTTTTTTCAAAAAAGTGAAATGGCAAGAAACATCATGTTAGATGTATAGCAAAGCTTAGTTGTGAATCTTTCTAAACAAATAAAATAATAATATTATATGTAAATATATATTTCAAGAATCTTTCCATATTGAAACACTATTGCATGTTTATTTCTTCTCTCAGGGGCCACATGCTTTTTGTTTAAATCTTACCAAATGTTTATTGGTTAAGTTCTATGTAAGCAGAAATTGAATATTTATTTTATTTACCTTAATAGTGTTATTATAACACACCAACAGAATTTGAAATGACTACCTTCACTTAATTTTGGTGAGTATTATTCAGTGTTTCCCCTCTGTGAGATTGGAAAAAATTGCAGATTACAGCAGAGTGATATTGAGGTGCTCAAACATGACTTCAGTGTATGTTTTGAACCACATTTTGAACTAAATAAACTTATCTAAAATAAGCCACATGGCCTTTTATCAGACTTCAGTAATATAAGAAGGAATCAATTTTCCAACTGCTATCCAACTATCTGATACCTGTGCTCCTATAATGATCATGGTACATTTATAAAATAGTTTCTGTGAAAACTGATGTACAGTGGGGGAAAAAAGTATTTGATCCCCTGCTGATTTCGTACGTTTGCCCACTGACAAAGAAATGATCAGTCTATAATTTTAATGGTAGGTGTATTTTAACAGTGAGAGACAGAATAACAACAAAAAGATCCACAAAAACGCATTTCAAAAAAGTTATAAATTGATTTGCATGTTAATGAGGGAAATAAGTATTTGACCCCTTCGACTTAGTACTTGGTGGCAAAACCCTTGTTGGCAATCACAGAGGTCAGACGTTTATTGTAGTTGGCCACCAGGTTTGCACACATCTCAGGAGGGATTTTGTCCCACTCCTCTTTGCAGATCCTCTCCAAGTCATTAAGGTTTCGAGGCTGACATTTGGCAACTCGAACCTTCAGCTCCCTCCACAGATTTTCTATGGGATTAAGGTCTGGAGACTGGCTAGGCCACTCCAGGACCTTAATGTGCTTCTTCTTGAGCCACTCCTTTGTTGCCTTGGCTGTGTGTTTTGGGTCATTGTCATGCTGGAATACCCATCCACGACCCATTTTCAATGCCCTAGCTGAGGGAAGGAGGTTCTCACCCAAGATTTGATGGTACATGGCCCCGTCCATCGTCCCTTTGATGCGGTGCAGTTGTCCTGTCCCCTTAGCAGAAAAACACCCCCAAAGCATAATGTTTCCACCTCCATGTTTGACGGTGGGGATGGTGTTGTTGTGGTCATTTGATGCCAAAGAGCTCGATTTTGGTCTCATCTAACCACAGCACTTTCACTCAGTTCTCCTCTGAATCATTCAGATGTTCATCGGCAAACTTCAGACGGGCCTGTACATGTGCTTTCTTAAGCAGGGGGGCCTTGCGGGCGCTGCAGGATTTCAGTCCTTCACGGCATAGTGTGTTACCAATTGTTTTCTTGGTGACTATGGTCCCAGCTGCCTTGAGATCATTAACAACATCCTCCCGTGTAGTTCTGGGCTGATTCCTCACTGTTCTCATGATCATTGAAACTCCACAAGGTGAGATCTTGCATGGAGCCCCAGACCGAGGGAGACTGACAGTTATTTTGTGTTTCTTCCATTTGCGAATAATCACACCAACTGTTGTCACCTTCTCACCAAGCTGCTTGGCGATGGTCTTGTAGCCCATTCCAGCCTTGTGTAGGTCTACAATCTTGTCCCTGACATCCTTGGACAGCTCTATGTTCTTGGCCATGGTGGAGAGTTTGGAATCTGATTGATTGATTGCTTCTGTGGACAGGTGTCTTTTATACAGGTAACGAGCTGAGATTAGGAGCACTCCCTTTAAGAGAGTGCTCCTAATCTCAGCTCATTACCTGTATAAAAGACACCTGGGAGCCAGAAATCTTGCTGATTGATAGAGGATCAAATACTTATTTCCCTCATTAACATGCAAATCAGTTTATAACTTTTTTGAAATGCGTTTTTCTGGATTTTTTTGCTGTTATTCTGTCTCTCACAGTTAAAATACACCTACCATTAAAATTATAGACTGATCATTTCTTTGTCAGTGGGCAAACGTACAAAATCAGCAGGGGATCAAATACTTTTTTCCCTCACTGTAGCTGTGGCTGTTATAAATAGTTTGCAGCAACTTTTAAGTAAAATATGTTTGTGTCACTTGTTTAAGAACATAAGAACATAAGAAAGTTTACAAACGAGAGGAGGCCATTTGACCCATCATGCTCGTTTGGTGTCCATTAATAACTAAGTGATCCAAGGATCTTATCCAGTCTATTTTTAAATGTTCTCAAATTTTCAGCTTCAACCACATTGCTGGGGAGTTTGTTCCAGATTGTGACAACACTCTGTGTGAAGAAGTGTCTCCTATTTCCTGTCTTGAATGCCTTGAAGCCCAATTTCCATTTGTGTCCCCGGGTGTGTGTGTCCCTGCAGATCTGGAAAAGCTCCTCTGGTTTGATGTGGTCGATGCCTTTCATGATTTTGAAAATTTGAATCAAATCCCCACATAGTCTCCTCTGTTCCAGGGTGAGAAGGTTCAGTTCCCTCAGTCTCTCAGTAGGACATTCCCTTCAGACCTGGAATAAGTCTGGTTGCTCTCCTCTGAACTGCCTCTAGAGCAGCGATATCTTTCTTGAAGTGTGGAGCCCAGAACTGTCCACAGTATCCAGATGAGCTCTAACTAGTGCATTATACAGTCTGAACATTACTGCCCTTGATTTAAATTCTACACTTTTGACGATATACCCTAACATTGAGTTTGCCTTTTTTATTGCTTCCCCACATTGTTTGGATGGAGAAAGTGAGGAGTCCACATAGACTCCTAGGTCTTTCTCATGCGATACTTCATCTAGTTCTATTCCTCCAATAGTGTAATTATAGTGGACATTTTTGTTACCTACAGTAATACCTTGCACTTGTCCACATTGAATTTCATCTGCCAGGTGTCGGCCCACAACTGAATATTATCTAAGTCCTTTTGAATAACCTGTGCTGCCGAGATTGTATCTGCTGAGCCACCTATTTAGTATCATCTGCAAATTTGACAAGTTTGCTAACTATCCCAGAGTCCTAGTTTCAGCAATGTAAACGACTTGGAATAAAATGGAAAGGAAACTTGAGGACTGGTGTAATTTCATGCATTCTACAAAACCTGTAATTTGTAATGTTTGATGCCTTGTACTGAACTCTATTATTGCACTTTGTATTGCGCTTATTTTGTAAGTCGCCCTGGATAAGGGCGTCTGCCAAGAAATAATAATAATTATAATAATTATTATAATAATAATTATAATAATTATTATTATAATAATAATAATAATAATAATAAAACCTGTGCATCAAATTAAGCCTTTTAAATTGTACAATGTGTATTTATTTTGGGAACCACTGAATATTCTTTCTACACAGAGTCATCACTCGACTAAGAGACCACTCCTCGAGGCGGTTAGGAGTTAAATGTGATTTGGAGGTTTCTGGTTTACAATCAGGTTGTTTTTCTAGGTCTTACAGGGGGAGCTGAGAGACTGAGTCTCCTGTGTGCTGAGGGGGAGCAATAGATAGGTGGGAGGAATCTAGGCCTACTCATGTCTGGTAGAAATAAAAGAGTCCTGTCACATTCAGTTAAGTTGATGTTAAACATCCCGTATAATATGTGTTGGGGGAAAATAATAAAGTCGCTTGATGGTAGAATCAGAGAATAGCCATCAATCAACATTCGTTCTCCAATGAGGTGATGTTTGAATGGGGTATTAAAATTTCTGGGCAGAATTGCAAAGAGAAAGGAATTAGACACACTCACTTTTATGTTAAGTAACATATATTTAACAACTTCCATGAAACTGTGGGGGACTACAGGTTTGAGATAAAATACAAAGTTAATTGTGACAGCTTTTTTTTCTGTCTCTGAGAAAAAAGCTGCATTAGGAACCATCAAACAAATGGATACCCAGCATGATAGCACCAGGGATTAGTGAAAAGAAAAAGATGAAATAAAACCCAGCTATAGCTCTAGGTGACATCAGCTGTGGGAAATACTTTTCCCATCAATCTGAAGAAGAAACAGAGTCCTGTATTGAAATAACTAACCAAAACACTGCACACATGAGAAGTGTATTTCTGAAGCAGCACTTTCCTTTCTTAATACAAAAGACCTCAAATACTCCACTACTTATGCTCTACTTATCTTGGCATGTTAATGGTTTAACAGGTAACAACCACTTAGACTTGCAAAAAAAATAAATAGACAAACATTTAATGTATCCAATCTATTTACAGACAGATGTGGAGTAAGTTTATGCATTAAAACATTTTAATCCAAAATGTAATTAAACAAACAAACATTTGAAAGCCAATTAAACCTCCTTCATGTTTCCATAAAAACGTGGTCAAGGGTATTGCCCATTTAGTCTTTCTCTGGGGCTGTTTATTTCAGCCATTATCAACAGTTTACAAGCCACCCACCTCCAAACATGGTCCCTTCATGTGACTTTAACCTTCCATGGAATGTGGATTTTTGTGATAGATATAACACACACGTTTTATGCTTGAACTCAGTAAGCAGACCTGAGGACCCTGTTCGTCATAAAAAGAGCAACCAAAACCATACAATGTCCCTGCAAAAGGTGGTTCAAAAGCTCATCATGGCTGAGCAATACACAGAGTGCAGATTTCGTAATGAAACAAACACATTTTGTTGGATCACTAGCCCATTCCTCCCGTAGGACTTTGAGGGACTCCAGTAAACAGTTGGCCTACTTCTTGGTTTTTAATTGCTCTCTGGCAATACAGTGCTATGAACTTTGCTGATCCTTGTTGACTGTATCCTGTGATGTTGTATTAAACTACTTTACAACCATACGTATGGAAAGCTGTCAAGATTCCAGGGTCCATTATGTTTTGATACTCCATGTAAAATGTAAATGGAGAGACACTGGGGAGAGTCAATATTCTTTAGTGAAACTATATAATTTGAAGTTTACACAGCAGATTTGCATAGTGCCATGACAAATAAAAGAATATGAAAGCTTAATGGCTGCAAAGGTTATTGATAAAAAAGTGCTGCCAACTGACATTTATTATGCCACTTTAGCATAACATATGTTATCCTAAAACATGATAGATGCTAGATGATAGGTGCACATGCATTGTCCTTATAGAATAATCAAAAATATGCTCTAGCACTATTAACAGTATAAACAACAAATGCTTTTCGCATGGTAGAGACCACCATCTACTACACAGTAATAAAAGTAGTTGAAATACACAATGGTGTAAAATGAGAACTTGCATAAGCAGCAATGTTGAACTGTGGAGTGCGCTAAAAGCAACAGTTAATCACTTGATATGAAAATTATATATGTATATGTGTATAAAACAGATCATTAAAAATCTAAAGTAAAAGTAATATTTCACCATGAAATATCACAGTGAAAAAATGCCAATACTTTACAAAGGACAGGGAACCTTTCATATGTCAAATGCCAAGGACTTGCTGAAACGTTGTACTTTGAAAGAGGGAGCACTTGTTTTCTGGGCTGGGTTGATCATAGTTATATGGTTTCATCCACATTTCCTTTTCAAGACAGAGATGAAAAATGCCAACCTGCAGCACTTTTTACTAGAGAATGCAAGGTCACAAATAAGTGTTAGAGTGCAGGAAATTGCAATTGTATTACAATAAGAAGAAGAAATCCAGAGAAAATAAACATTCTCTGCTAATACAATGCTGGAACCGATCCAGCACCCCATGTATGGTGATTGATGAAATGAACTCTGATCTGTTAATTGATTCTGTCTTGGCAGTTCCTTTGAATGTTTAAGGCCGAACAACAAATTGCCTTTCAGAGGGTGAAGATATCATACGTTAAAAAAACAACAACTGAATAACAGATCTCAATTGTGGAGCCAGTTCACATCTGTGTTGAGGCACTTGCATAAAAATATGCTCATTTGATCTGTGGTTATTCAGTTATCTTGGCTGAGCTGAGACAGAAAGTGTCAGAGTGTAGTCATGAGTGGAATAGCCCAGAAAACAAACAAAGCCTATTTAGTATCCTCACTCGTTAAATAAAACCTTTAATCGGCATGGATTAATACAACAAATGCAAAAAAAACAAAAAACATATTAGGCATCAAATGTGCATTCACAAATGGATGCACTTTCATGTGTGCCTGACACCTTATTTCTAAGCTTTATACATATTAATCTTTATTTTCCCATATCTCTGGAGTGATTATATTCAGAGCTCTGCAGGATTGAATCCACATTCTTCTGTGGGATGTCGCTGGATGATATGAAAAGGCGCTGAAATCTGTATCACTAGTTCCAAGTGAACAGCCAACAAGAACAACATGCTCTTTTGAAAATGTCCGAAAAATTTTCTTACACCAAACACCAAATCCTAAAATCCTCAGAAAAGAATTGTCAGTGGTAGCTTTCAATCATAAGCTGTGAAAAAAAGAGATGCATTCTTGGTTTCCACAAACATGATAAGGATGTTCTGTGTTGAACTGTGGCACTATTTTGCTGTGTACTAAAAGGAGGTCCTGCATTTACAGGATTTATTTTTGATCATGTTATCTGCTTTACAAAACATTTTCTGAGGCTAGAGCTCTTCATAAAATTATTTTGATCAGCTTTCTTACAAAGAACAATGCAAATAACTTTTCTAGAAAGTATTAGTTTTTTTTCATGACAGTGCCAAAGTTTGTTAATTGATCTGTTGTATTGATTTGTTTCAATTTAGTTTGTCATAGGTGAATAAACAGTACACTATCAGTTCAATGCCATTTAAATAGGTTTGGTTAAGTATCAAACATTATTCCAACTTTTGAACACATATATATATATATATATATATGTTCATTATTATATACAGTACTGTGCAAACATTTTAGGCAGGTGTGAAAAAATGCTGTAAATAGACATGTTAATAGATTATATTTATCAATGAACTAAATGCAAAGTGAGTGAACAGAAGAAAAATCTACATCGAATCCATATTTGGTGTGATCACCCTTTGCCTTCAAAACAGCATAAGTTCTTCTAGGTACACTTGCACAAAGTCAGGGATTTTGTAGGCATATAGTCAGGTGTATGATTAAACAATTATACCAGACAGGTGCTAATGATCATCAATTCAATATGTAGGTTGAAACACAATCATTAACTGAAACAAAACAGCTGTGTAGGAGGAATAAAACTGAGTGAGGGACAGCCAAACTCAGCTAACAAGGTGAGGTTGCTGAAGACAGTTTATTGTCAAAAGTCATACACCGTGGCAAGACTGAGCACAGCGACAAGACACAAGGTAGTTATACTGCATCAGCAAGGTCTCTCCCAGGCAGACATTTCAAGGCAGACAGGGGTTTCCAGATGTGCTGTCCAAGCTCTTTTGAAGAAGCACAAAGAAACGGGCAACGTTGAAGACCGTAGATGCAGTGGTCGGCAAAGGAAACTTACTGCAGCAGATGAAAGACACATCATGCTTACTTCCCTTCACAATCGGAATGATGTCCAGCAGTGCCATCAGCTCAGAATTGGCAGGAAACAGTGGGACCCTGGTACACCCATCTACTGTCTGGAGAAGTCTGGTCAGAAGTGTCCTTTATGGAAGATTTGCGGCCAAAAAGCCATACCTCCGACGTGGCAACAAGGCCAAGCGACTCAACTATGCACGAAAACACAGGAACTGGGCTGCAGAAAAATGGCAGCAGGTGCTCTGGACTGATGAGTCCAAATTTGAATATTTGGCTGTTTGTTCGCCAAAAGACTGGAGAGCGGTACACGAATGAGTGTCTGCAGGCAACAGTGAAGCATGGTGGAGGTTCCTTGCAAGTTCGGGCAGCATTTCTGCAAATGGAGTTGGGGATTTGGTCAGAATGAATGGTCTCCTCAATGCTGAGAAGTACAGGCAGATACTTATCCATCATGCAATACCATCAGGGAGGCATCTGATTGGCCCCACATTTATTCTGCAGCATGACAACGACCCCAAACATACAGGGAAAGTCATTAAGAACTATCTTCAGTGTAAAGAACAAGGAGTCCTGGAAGTGATGGTATGGCCCCCACAGAGCCCTGATCTCAAAATCATCGAGTCTGTCTGGGATTACATGAAGAGAGAGAAGACACTGAGGCTACCTAAATCCACAGAAGAACTGTGGTTAGTTCTCCAAGATGTTTGGGCCAACCTACCTGCCGAGTTCCTTCAAACACTGTGTGCAAGTGTACCTAGAAGAATTGATGCTGTTTTGAAGGCAAAGGGTGTCACACCAAATATTGATTTGATGTATATTTTTCTTCTGTTCACTCACTTTGCATTTAGTTAATTGATAAATATAATCTATTAACAATAGAAGTGCCGAGCCGGTCAATTTGACTGATCTGGTTATTACAATTTGAATTACTCTGTGTTCCTAAATACACTGTGCATACCCGTTCGTGACTTTTCTTAACTATATGTATTAAACATGCCTACAGTATTTTAGCTACACAAATGCAAAAATAAATAAGTTATAAACACATTTACCTAGAATAGCCAAAATCAGGTTATTTTGACCGGTCATTTCAATACATAATAAATCTAATGTAACGCATAATCCTGCCTTCCCTTTACAATACAGTCAGTCTGGCGCTCCAGTGGTGATCTCTACCTGTCTACAGTCTTTCATGTGTTTGAAAAACACACGCATTGTAGAGCATTGCAGGTGTTTTCTTACTGTAGTCACATTGAGCGGATACAGTGATTACATGGATTCGAAATGGAGACTGGATAGTGCTCGTTTTGGACATGCCGTGTATATGAACATGACTGATTCAGGGGACATCAGGGATACTGGGAATGACAGATCATTCGTGCGTTTGTGCCAGTGGTGTGAAAACACTGCGAGTGAAACGCCAGGTCTAAATGGCACTGAGTGCTTTTACTCTACTGATCAATACGCGATCACTACTGCACAGTACAGAGTGCAATAATGCAGGTACATCGCACGCAAAATAATGATTCATGGACATTATCAGTGGAGGAGTATTTATTGCAATGCTATATATTCGTGGAGCAAAACTGTTCACCTGGAGAGGCTGTCAAAATGCAGTGTGAGGTACGAGCTCATGCAGGGAAAGTACAGAAACGTGTCCTGTGTGGACTGTACGAGTTGTGAGGTATGCAGGCTACATATATAGTAAATAGTTTATTGAAATACAAAGCTACAGTGAATACAAGCGTTTTGCTTATTGTATGCTATATAGTTATGTTTTGACTGCAGTGTGCGCGTTTGGATGTTATTTATAGCAATAATATTATTGTTTTATGATCCTATTTCAATTTAAATACTCCACTTGTGCTATGTAAATGTTGTATTTGATGTTCATGAATAAAACGTATGAATTTTATACGATGGTTTGCCTTTGATTATCATATCGCAGCTGTTAAAGAGCTATCGGTTATAATGACTGGCTTTGGTGCTTGTAGGTAGTTTGAAATGTCGGTGCTTCTAGTGTTAACATTTTTTGTTAAATATTTTTGAAAGCATTCTTACTTTACAGCATGTTTTCACACCTGCCTAAAACTTTTGCAAAGTACTGTATATATACACATATCAATGATCCATTTAAATTCTAACAGACCTATGCAACTGTATTATGCAAAAGGAGCATTAAGATACCCAAATCACTCAATAGGTCAATATTAGATACATCATATATAATATAGTATAACTATTAAAAGCATTACAGAGAACTAGGAGTTTCCTTCTATCCTATCCTATCCTTGTTAAACTTTACGAGTACAGGTTCTGCCAACTTATTCAGATTGTCTTATCATTAAATGCTTTATGTCTTCACATTACACTCTGCACAGGCTTACAACATAAAGGTTATCCCTTGCATTTTCATACATATTATTACCTGAGCATAATATTGCAATACAGATATGCTTATTACTGTTACTATTCTAGTTTACTTTTCCCACTTGTGGCAAATGAAAAAATAAAACTACTGAATTATTTATCTTTTCATTCCCTGCACACTAGAGCAATATGAAGGCTTTTGTAGTGAGATGCTGGGGGTAGTAGTTTGAATTACAAACTGTGATAAATCATTCTGCTCAACTAGTACTTGGGAGAAGAAGTGCACATATTGTAAATGACATTCAGAAGTGGCTGATTTGAATATGAAGTATATTTTTTGACACTGTATAATACTGATATAATTGAATTAATTTCATACAGTAGCATTTTCAGATATAAATTAGATATACTTCATAAAAGCAGTGATAGGCAGGTGACATTTTGATCTTAGTTGTAAAACTCCTGAAGTAGGATGACTTTTGTTCTTCAAATTTAAATGATGTCAGAGCAAATAAGGACACATGAAATAATTCACCCAGCGCTAGTCATAGTGGCGCTGAAGGCTCTGGAAATGCAGCAGAACTGAAGGACTACAAAGCTGTTGGAACATCCCTCTTTAAGACACTGTTATGAAAGGATGCTGCCGTACAATTTGATATAGCACTTCAACTTGACAATAATTAGGTAGAGGATGACAAAACAATCACAGTGGAAAACAAAATAGCAATTGAGGCCACACGTAAAACCAGAATTGTTTTAATTAATTAAGAACTAATTTTGAGGAATGTAATATGTTGCATTTTGTAACATTGTCATGGTAAATGTATGATTTGCATATTTGTAATTAAGTAAGAGAAACTAGAATATTCCTGCAAAATATTACAATGATGAAAATTGTTGATGGGAAAAAATATATCAATTAAAAGGTTTAATTTGTGTTCAAATGTGTTTGAGGTACATTAAAATGTGAGAAATGCTAGAACAATGCTTATGACTTTCCTAAGTAAACTCATATTTATTTATGTATTTATTTTACAGTTTTATCTCAGTATTAATTATCTTAACATTAAGATAAGGATCCATAATCATATTTTACGGCTGTCTCAAATTATTACTAGTTTTCAGGTTTATTAATAATACTATTTCACTATTTCTTATTTCAACATTACCCTTAAATATTATGTTTAGTATCTAACTGTACATGTCTAAATGTATTAAAGCAGGGGTTACTTTTTGTTTATGTGAAGAACCCTAAAATCTTCATGGTAAAAGGTCTGCAACCCACTTCTGTAACTTATAGGTAAATTCTTACACTCTATATGACCCAGGTGGGACACTGTTTTTGATTTATAGGTGTAAAACTCCTGTCAAGCGTTGTATTAATTATCTTCTAAGTAAACCTGCTCCCTTACAACAGTTACTTCTAGCCCATGCAAATACATCAACAAAAATATTTGTAATATTGGATTAAACTGAGATGTACATGCTTTTCTCAAAAAAATGTCCTCCTGTTATGGAAAGTACTTAATTTTTGACAAAAGGCACCAACACAACACAACACTTTTTGGCTGCTTAAAACAGTTCTGAGTAAGTGCTGAAAATGAGCAGTTTTCGAAATAAAAGCAATATAATTAAATTCTTTGCAATACTATAAAGCTAAACATCCTTCCCCTTCATGTAATCCATCAACTATGATCTGGGTAATTAATGAGCGGTGGATCAGAAATTTCAATAACTCAAGTTCAGTGGTTTTCTGCTGCAATTTATTCACAAACGTCTAGGAGATTTGCACCACATTATGTTTGGTATAACGGCTTTAAATAAAATGTAGCTGTGAAAAATCTGCAACGCAGTTAAATTAAACATTTCCATTGTATCACTTTGATGTGCATGTTGGTATCTCCAGTAACATAAAAAAGGGTGAACACAGTGTTTAACATAGTGTCCCTTCCCACCATTAAATGAGCAAACTCATTATGAGTTTTCAAAACAGCGTTCACTGGAGCCAAACAGAGCTTTCTGTTGTGCAACCAAACCAATGCACTAATCAAGAGGTGCATTATATCCGTGGAACCAGACCCATTTATTTTTATGACTAAGGGATCTGTTCAGAAGAGGATTGGCTGATTTCCCTGTTGAATTCACTTTCTAAAAAAAAAAAAAAAAAAAAAAAAAAGAGCAAAAGCTGTCAATGCTGCTATTTATGAAGTAATGGGTTGGCTTAGACAGCTGCATTTCATTTTTTACAAGAGAATCTCTCCCCTTTTGAAGACACCAAAAACAGTATAAGCCTATCCTCACAAAGATCTCTGACAAAAAAGTTGTATCAATTGAGATATCTATGGTGCTGGAAGATTGTATGTAAAAACAAAACATACAAACAAACAAACACACATAGCAAAGAGCTTTTTGGCATACAGCTAAATATATTAATTATTGAATACACTTCTAATAAAAAATAGCATACATACAATATTGCCTTTACATTAGTTAATGATGGTTATGTAAGTGGCAGCTAACAAACGGTAAACTTTTAAAAAACTGCACTTTCTTATATCTGTACCCTACAACAGGGTGCCATTTAAAATACATAAATAAATACATAAATAATCTTCAGCTCTGCTCATATTCTGCACAGCATACAATTCATCTGTGAATTTATCTTCTCAGTCATTATGACACACTTCATTTTTAGAATGAAATACAAATATAACTTTACAACCACCAGCAAATGTTTACAATGTTAAGACAATGTGGGAGCATCTGTTTAAAAATAGGTTAAAACATATCAAAATAAAATACAAAACATATTTAACTTTACGTTCTGAACATGTTATGTCTTTGGCAATATGCTCTTTCTCATAAATGCTGCATTTCTACCTTCTGGTCCTAGAAGACATTATAATTTTAGTTTCATTATTATTATATTTTTCTGTGAAAGAAACGTACATGACAAGCTTGACTGGAATTCTGAAATGATTTTACAAGCTTCACAGCAGTGTAATGGTGTGAATTGACAAAGAAAAATGTAATTTGATCATTTTTGGACAAAAGCAATGTCAAAACATAATTTATCAATATCACTATATCAGTTAATGTCAGAAATAATTTTCTAAGTCAATACAGCCGATAATGAAAAACACTCCCTAGCATTAATTCAACTGAATGGATCTGTTGAAAAAATTGTAAATACTATATACTGCTGTCTTATTAGGATGTTCTCTATACTTGACCTGGTGTGTGAAAATGTTATGAATAATACTTTCCTTTCTCAACCAAAAGTAATATATCAGTTTCAATAATCTACATGTCCTTGACATTTCTTTTCTTACTTGCTTCATATCCTTTCATTATTGTTCTGTCAGCTAATTTCTTGTAGTAAATGCCAGGACTATTATTTAGCCTGACTAACAAACAAAAAACATAAAAATAATATACAAACGAGATAAGAACAAGATAAAAGAATAAGTGAAGAGATTTAACCTGTCAAATTAGGGCACTTTATATTGTTTCACTTAGGGGAGCTACAGAATTGTATTATATTATTTTAGCTTAAATTTCACATCGTCCCCAAATATATCCCAATTTGTGAACTGCCAAAAAGCACTATCAGGCTAACTGTTCTTAAATGCAGAGGTTTGAATTTTGAAATTGACAGGTTAAAGTACGCTAAGGCTATTAGTATGAAAAGTGCTGTTATTTCAGTACCTTACCTTTGCGATTGTATTGTTATTCATCTGTTTGTCATCACTTTGGAAGTGACAGTAATTGTAGTTAACTTTTAATGCTAATGCTCTGTTGTCTTTCATATGGCATGACAGTTGGGAAATGATAGTCAATAAATATAATGTAAAATACAATGTCTTTGCAAACATATCCGAATCCTGTTTTTTTCTTCTGCAAATACACTGAGACAAAAATACACAATTTTACATCCCCTGTAGATCGCAAACTAGTTTGAAATGATGTAAGCTAGACTCAGCAAAGATACTGCCGATTGTCCCTGGATAATTGTTATGCAAGCCCAGTCAATATCATACTGACTAAAAATAATATATTTGGTTCCATATTTGCTATTCAGAATCACAGCAATAACAGATCCTAGTTTTTAGGTTGATCTAATCTCATTAAGGACCTGCTAGATCTGCAGTAACATTGTTGCTTACCTGTATGATTAAACTGAAAAAAAATTTGGATAAGAAGCTTCAGCAGCATATTCAGCAACTCACATGCAAGCACGTATTTTGTCATAGGTAAAACAATACAATAATAACAGCAATAATAAAATATAAAGCACATGATCTGAAAGAACATTCATGCTTGGAAAAAAGTGACCCGACAGAAGGTAGTAAAGCTTGCTGGATGGGGGGTGGGGGTGTACGAATGAAAACATTCACAGCAGCAACAGATCTGTTCTGAAATGAGGATGATTTCATGACCCACAAACACGTATCGCAAAACATAAGGTTGAAGCACAAATGTGGCATGCTTTTAACTGTAATTGAACATAAATAACACTGTTATATTAATGAACTTTAAAAAGGGGTGCAGATAAAAAGCTTAAATACCTGGACATAAAATCTGCAAGAGCGCTCTCTTTTCTGCAGCTGAAACCCCGAACAATAAATTAGGACAGATAATCCACATTACACAGTATACAGTTAGTTACAAAAACACAGAGTTAAAACAAAAATCACCTAAAAAATGTATTATCTCATGTCTTTTAACACAATCTTTTAAAAGACTGCTTGTTCGGTAATTATTCTCCCTAAAAAACATCAATACAATCAAAAGAAGCTTAATTAGCAGAGAAAAATCTGGAAAATCAAACCAAATGGGGATTGAACTCAGACACCAGTGTTAATGCATGCAAGTCTTCAAGGTTGTTGTTCCTTTTGTTGTGCAAAACATTATTCATTATCCAGTTAACTTCAACTTCCATATCTTTTCTACAAAATACTAAGCAACTTAGCCTTCAACAGTTGGGCACATGTAGATTAGCTGTTATAGTTACTACTTTATTGTTAAGACTTATAATTCTATATTGGGATATTTTCACTTAACATATTTCTGGCAGTTTTTTTATTATTATTTATTTATTTATTTATTTTTTGTTTAAAGGGTGCTGAGTTCTAACCCCACTTTTCATGCTGAGGAAAAAACAGACATGCAATTATTTAAACTTTCCATTTTCTATTTTGAATCTGGAATGGAATTGTTATTATTAGGTTAGATCTCTTTTATGCATTGGTTATAATAAATTCTTAATTCATGTTAATAGTTTCTGTGGTCAGAATAATGGTCTGAATCATATTTTAAAAGCATGGTACTTCATATAGTCAAAACTAAACAGTAAGATACAGTTAACTGACCCTATTTATGATTTGTAGCACTTAAATAAAAGGTTTAATTTCAGTACTATGTGTCTGTTTATTGGTAAATCTCCAATCTGTATATATATATATATATATATATATATATATATATATATATATATATATATATATATATATAAATCTTCATGTAATCAAATACGCTATCCTGCAGAAATCTATATCATTTTCAACACTGTCATAGAAATCTCCAAAGCAGAATGTTTACAGTCACAAGGCAACATATTTTTTCTTCATTCAATAGTTGTCAGTTATTCTATTTTAACCTCAAGGGCTTAAAATTGTATTTTTTTGTGCAAAAAAGTACTGGCACCCTTGTTGAGTCTGCAAATTAATCAACTTAATTATATATTACATCTTTCTTTGTATAGGTTTTGGCATTTCGTTTTCTCTGGCAACTGATCAGCAAAGTGGAAAATTATTCTGGTTGAAGAAGCAGCAATTCTGCTCAACTCTGATTCATGTATTCTGCAATGAGCCCATCGCTGTTGCTCCTCTAAAGAATTAAGTAAATTACCAAGCCTGTCGTCTGGTTCAGTGACTCATGTCTCAGATTTCCACGGTTCTGTACCCACACTAGCAATGTATTGTTTACGGTTCTAAAGTTGAGCTGGGCAGATTTTATTTGCAAAAACAAGAGAGATAAATTGGGTTAGGATTCCATGCTTAAAATAGATCCACCAAACAAAGTCCTCTTCAAATGATCTTGACAATATTGTACCGTAAAACACTAAAATCACGAATATTGTGGGCTTGAATGCCAGTAACTCATATGTTCTTATTGTGACTGCTTTTATGTTATGAGTGACGTTAACACAGTAACATAAAGAGACATTTGTTATTATCGGTTTATTTGTACACACAAGTAGCGTGCCCCATAAGACACGTATGAAATGACAATGTCAAAGACTCTCAGGTCTAAATTGGACCATGTGTTGTATACAACAGTTTGCAAGGCACATTAAATAAAGTGTTTTTGTCCAATTAAAATTGACAAACGTATTTTTCTAAAATTATTTTTCACTCACTTACTTTAATTAATTGAGTGATTGAATGCATATTTAAAAGCATTGGTTTGGTACGTTTTTAAATCATAATGCTTAGAGCATTGTATTAAGATCAAGATTCTTTAAGATTAAGAATCAAAGTGTGACTTGAATACATTTAACTATTGAATCACAGACTAATAAGGATACAAATTAACTATACATTAATGTACTGTATATAGTTTTTCACGTGAGCATTATATTAAGAAGCTTTGAAATGACTACAGAGCATAACTCTGTAATAATTAATGTACTGTAATAATCTCTAACATAATATTTTTTTTAAAGTGAGAACATTTGAAAAGTTGTTAATATAATGATGCAATTTTTGGTTGAAGGTAGCCAATGGGACCATTAATCATGAATACAGTCTTACTATCGAGGTTCTACTGAATTGTAAGCCATGCTGGAAATAAATAAATATGAAAAAAAGACTAAGCAGATGCTACTTATCGGGTGCATAGGCTTCGAATATGTGAGGTGAGATGGAGCACAATATTGCGTAGATGACGCTTACCTTATTTAAACTGCGGGCAGCGCTGTCTTTTCCTCCAGGGGTAAGGTTCCTGAGTTGCACATCCAGCAAGTCCACCAGCTGGTCCATGGCTTTGACCGTGTACGAGATGTCCCCTGCATGGATCTGACTCTTGGTCTGCTCCGAAAGCTCCCTTGCAATGATCGCTGCTGTTTCTCCTGACCTCAACTTGTCAAAGACATAAATCAAGACCTTTAACATATGCCTTTTGGGATAACATTTGGGTATGTTGTTTAATTAAATCAACTTCTGATCAAAGGTCTGTATGATCTGTATAGTGAAAGAAATTAAATAAAAGTTCCCAGAGCTTTCTCATGTTATCAGTAGTTGGTATCAAAGGAGGAAAAAGCCTATTAGTATTGCATTATGAAATAATTAGAGATATTTAGAGACAGGCCTTGAGCTAAACAAATGAGCAGTTTTGATCCAAGCTTTATAAAATTAACACTCTAAGTTAACAGAAAAATACAATAATGGTGTTATGATTTAAAACTTCAAATAGAGAAAAAGAAGAATATACTTTTTATATAACTGATATTAGATTAACTAAATTACATTCATATAACTTGTTTTTGAAATTTAAGTTTCTCCCCATACTGAAAGATCAAGCAGGAACATCTTCATAATGTATATTTACTAGATTTACTGTATTTACCAGAAATGTTTTGTCATGCAATTAGGAAAGAAAAACTGACATACTCTAAAACTACATATATGCATTTATACTTTTTATTCATAATCATGTTTTTCTGTTTAATAAACTAAATTGTGACATTTATATTTGAAATACAAATAGGCATATTTAATTTGAATGATTGTATGATTTATTTGTTCATTGCCCCATATTTACTACCCAGAGGCAGCAAAGTCCTTTTCCTCACTGAACTACTTAAAATCTCCCATAAGAACGTAAGTAGAAATTCAAGATATATTTGTTGATTAATTTATTTAAATTGCACAGTGACTCTGTTTATTATATCTACACAAATTGTACAATTAGCCTACATATTGTATAGGAACTGTACAGAGTTAACACTCATTCAGAACTAATAATTCTATTACTAATAATACATAACATAAAACAATAATGGAATAACCATCTCCTTTTTTAAGGTTTTACTTTCTTTGTAAATCTGTTTTCCCATTATATCATTAAGGTCTTCTATATCGTGGCTTCTGTAAACACCTGGTGTGCATCTAGTAATTTGGTTTAACACGCATATAAAATTTATCTATATGAGTCTGTTACTAAAATGCTAACTGAAGTAGAAAATAGAATTTATAATGAATCTAAACTACGATATAGGAAATAGGCAGAATTGTGTCAGATCAATGAGAAACGTAAGCACTTCATGCAAATGGTCCGATGAGTGGATTAACTGTGCATTTGTTGGAGTATCTAAACTGTCATGATCCCGTTTCACAATCATTCTTCAAACTTATTTCTTATTAATTATTATTAGTTTATACTGCCTGAACTTACAAAAAAGGAAGAGTCTCATTGCCCTGGAGCATGAATTCAACTGCAGAGAGATCATTTCATAGCAAGCAGATTTAGCCATGCATCTAGGAAATAGGATTTCCTGAGATTACAATTTCAGCTCTTCAATAAATATGCTATCACAAAATAGCAGTAGCGTGAACGTGAAGTGTTTCAGGGTATATGAACCCTTTAAGTATCTGAACATATTTAGATGAACACTTTGCTACGTTAGTGAAAATAAAATATGAAGTCAATGTTCTAACTGTTAATACAAATCAACTGGTCCAGCCTCCAGTTAGTTTTAATTTTCCTTTTTCATCACCCTTCTTATGCAGCTGAAACATCCAGGGTAAGCTAGGCATTGGCATTTGCCAGGTAAAGTACCTTAGTTAAAGGATATATACTTTTTCCAAAATGTTTGTTCATAACTTCAATCTCGGCTCCACTGTGAGGAAACTAAAACTTTTTGTGTGATGCTCTTTTGTTTGTGATTACAATTTGATATGTATGCAGACATTGATAGTAAAAGTGATTTATTGTGCCATGTCTACAACAATATTCTAGTTTCAGATAGTTAATTAATTAAATTAAACCCAAAGGATGCCATGTGCTAACATTCCTGTGTACCATATACAAAATCCCATTGCATATTGGAAAAAAAGGCATGAGAATCTAACTTGGTCAGGGCCAGCTTGGACATTGATTTGAATTTAAATTTTAGGACATGAAAGCAATTCCTATACCCAGAGGACATCATTTATTATCGTGGCTACAGACTTACTTTCTGTGTTATCTGATTGACCCACGGCGAAGTACAGTTGCTGAGGTCCGGTCCTTGTGGATCCCAGTACCCATCAGGCGCCAAGCATATGTAAGTTGCAATCCCTGAAAGGAAGACACACACAAAAAGAATTGACATTAAAGTAAGTTTAATGCCTCCTGAAGTGCCCTAAATTCACTATTGGTTATTACACAGCTGCGCTCATGAAACAAAGGGCATCTCTTCACATGTATGTGTATGAACACAGAAATCACGCTCCAATTATTTAGGGCCAGAGGGAAAGCAGCATTGCTCTGTTTTGCCGAACTTGATCTGAATCAGGTTTTATTTTTAACAATTTGTTTTGGGGTTTTGTTTTGTCTTTTAATGAGAGCTGAAAACTGCTCAATTAAAGAAATTATTACCCTTAAAATGCTTAACTATTTTGATTTGGTTGAGGAGTTATTGGCGTGTATTTCCTTTAAACTTAATCTTACTAAATTACAGATCACAAAGTAGAACTAGACTTGTTGACATTCTCAACAGAGTGTAAGGTATAATTAAGACTAGAGATCAACTGTTATATCTATTTAATATACTGCACTTCAAATGTAAGTAAACATATATTATACAGAGTTTCAATTAAGGTTTAGTTCCTTGAGTCAAATAGTTGATTATAAAAGGGTCAATAGTTGGTTCCCTAAGGGAAGCCTTCACTGTTTTATAATTTAGATTGAGAAAGACTGTCATTGTATCTTAAAATGATTTTTCAGTATAATAAACTATTATTTAATTAGATATAATTTGCATTTCTATAGTCTTTTGTTTGTTTTTCCTTTTTGAACTTCATGCTTTACAAAATGACACAGTCCTTCACTTTCTTAAGCCTATACAGAATTATATATCATCACCATCAGCCTATATTGATCCACTGCTGGATGAAGGCCTCCCCAAGATATTTCCACATGCTTCAATCTACACCTTCTCTTTTCCATGTCTTTTCTAATATATACTTGTCATCAATACTTGAGAATGAAGATTTCCCACCCAAAAAATAAAACAAAACAAAACAAGGATTCTCAGGGATTGTTCTTGATATCTCTCCAACATAATCCAGCTCCATTTTAAGCAAGTAACCTTTGTCTCTGTCACAAGGTACCTTTAAAAGAACAAGCCCCATCATGTGGCTTCCTGTTAAGCGAGTTACAATCCCAGCATGCCCTTAGTCTGTATGTGTTCTAGCTTAATTTTGTCACTCCACATATAACATTAAACATCAAATTAACCAGGGTGTACAATGTACAACATTTGATATCTATTAACAGTCTTGTCCTGTCCATGCTTCAATGATGCTGCTGGACGTCCTCTTTAACTGTTTCCTTTACCAGATAATTTGTTTGTGAGTTCCCACTGTTCGGAAAGCAGTCCATTAAAAGTCCATTAAAAGCACAGTACTTTAATAGTGTGATGGCATCCTCGTGTTTCCTTGAAAACATATTTTAATGTCTCATTCTTCTTCTTCCAATTATCAACATTATACTGCTTAACTATGTTACATGACTTATTGTACATGGCTGAACAAAACTTTGGTAACATAAATCATTTGGACATTGTTGGACTTTATAATAGAATAAATATTGGAAATACCAATCGCCTAAGGCATTCCAAAGACTGGAGAACAGTGTCCATGATAAAAGAGTGCTTCAGGCAAGTTTGAAGTTCTCCGTCTGAGCATTTGCATATTTTATAAGTCATCCAGAACCAAGCCTCAGAATGTTAAAATTTGCATCAACATATAGAATCCAAAATGCTCTAAGAAAGCATTGGGAAATTGGCCGAAGGAATAAACCAGGAGGAAATGCACAATTAGCCTATATTTTTTCTTTTTTTAATTAAAAGCAGGGTGCAAACCTAAGTAAGCACAGGCTTTAATGAGATGTAACTGGGTTCTGTCTGTTTTCAATGTACATCCATTATGTAAACATGGACAAATCCTTGATTAATTGCTTGTGTTTTATATATGAATTTAATTTTACCTAACAGAGTTTAAACACAATTTGTATTCACCATGAAAAAGGCCACTGTGTTTCTCAGCTTCAGCATGGCTTAACAATAGGGCCACAGATGCATCAAATCAATGCTGTAGAATCAGTAATGGATATTTATAGAACTACACCATTGAAAAGTTGACTGAAGTACCAAATCTTTCAAGAGAAAAACAAGGCAGTGCTGTGTGGTGCTGTTATCTTGTAAAATGCTACCTTCATCTCTGGTCCCATTCTACAGATTTCAAGTGGCTTGTTGAAATACTGTTGGATGATAACGATGGGCAATAATCATCATGGTTCACTCATGATATTCTTTAGTGGTAAATAATTCCATGGCACAATCCTGACCCCCCCCACCAAAACAAGTTCTGGGAGGAAAAATCACCAGGCCCTGATTAATTTTTATTTCATTTAAAATACAATTCATTTTGCTTATCCTTGTTCAGTTACTTAATTGTTGGCCACTCTTTACAACTAAGGCCTTCATTTATGTTCTCACCTCTCAGGGAGAATAGGGAGGTCTTCAATATAAATGTATTTCTCAGAACACACCCCACATTTATACTGATGAATCCTACAATTGTTTTTTCTACATGTACTACATATACACAACATTAGGGTCACAAATTCACTTTAAATAAATTATCTACACACTTACACAAACAGAGCTGTATATACACAAACACCACCAGCAATAACAAATGGAAAATATCAAAACAACACCAATCGATGTCAGAATTTTTTTTTCATGAATGTATTTTGTGCTGAGGGATATACTCAAAATAATTCTGACTGAGATTATGAGCTCTTGTTTTCTAGTACTATTTTGCCAGTAAGTATGATGTAACATGCTCTTACCTATTGTCCCTGTAGGGCATGGCTGCTTAGCAACGTATCCCTGATGTGTCTTGGGCCAGGAAATGTCAGAGTCTTCCAATGGGCTGCAATAGTCTGTGCCTATGTTTGGTAGCTGTGACGATGGTGCTGGCCGTGTGGTGATCTCTGGGATATCTCCAAACATGGCAACGACGGTGGTGGTGGTGCTCTTTGCGCGCCGGCCTGCTGTGGAAGTCAACGATGCTCTTGTGGTAGTGATGGGAGTGGATCTCGTTGTTGTCCTCGTTGTTGTGGTGTCCATGTATATGAGCACCGAGGAAGACGATTCTGAGGAAGAATCAGAGAGAAAAAATATGAATTTACCCAAAATATTGAAGGCCTTTGACTACTGACACACATACTAGACACTGTGTACTACAGAATTCACAATATATATCCTAGTGCTCTGCATTTTTTTCTGCAAGGTAATTGTTTCTTCTGTTAGATGAGTGTGAGATCGCATCAGTTTAATTTTCCTTTACATGTTAGTCTACACAGTGACATTGGTCACCTTGACATTTTGAAACTAACAGTGTACAGGTTTAGTCTTTGCTGTAGCACTTAAGTGACTGTTTTATGTGTCCAGAGAACAGGATGATAAGGAGTACAATGCGACTAGATGCAGGTTGCTTATTTTATGTTGTTACATTACATGAGTAATGCATATTTGCTCTTGCAGATACTAAATAAAACCAATTACAGTACTCTACAACATTCAGGGTCAAACAGAATCAAATTTTATGCTATTTACTTATGTCTTTAGGTATTCCTTTCCTTCTAAAACATATTCAGTGCTTCGTGCTTCTTGATATTATTTTCCTAAGTAAAAAAAAAAACATTGTTTTTCAACACAGATATATTTCTCCATGAAGAATCCAGATGTACAAGAAGCCCCCCCTAGCATCATGCTATAAACTGTCATCAATCATTTCAACTAGGGCTTTGATCCTCCTGTGTTTCTGATTGGAAATGAGGAACCAAATTAGTTTTGTTCCAAGGGCATTTTGAATCTGTGCTGTAATACTGTGGTTTAAACTCTGCTACAGGGCGCTGGAGAAGAAACGCCAGTCTTCACCAGTGACAAGCAAACAGGAGGTGTTAGCTGGGAGCAAAGAAACAAAACAAAGCAATAAGAAAACAAACTGAGAAGGCACAGTAAATTAGAAAGTTTAAGTCAATCTTTCAAGCCCAACAGAAAGGCTTTCAGGAAATAACTGTGGAAACCAAGGGATGTCATCTATAAGTAAACATTCCCTTTAGCCAACCTGCAAGAATGTTTATCAAGATGCTTCTTAATTCTACACAGATACATTTATCTGGTAAACTATTTCTGAATTAAACTATTTAAGAGAAGCACACTGGGGTGAAGTAGATATGCAATCAGAAGAGAATGGATGCTTACTTTTGAAAAATATCCCTAGAGGCATAAAGTGTATTCATCATATTCCCCCAAAAATACAAAAATCTAAATTATTTAATGGATTCATGACGCACAATATTATGAGAATGGAAGCGAGTTGTAGCCCTGTAAAATGGCTAAAAGCGTAAATTAAAAATTATAACAGATGAGCTAAAGATCTCAATCTCAAGATGATGAGTGAATGAATGGTAATATCAAGATCCTGAGATAAATTAATTAGATAATGAGGACAGTTTTTTAAAAAGTGGTCAAATACTATGCATCATAATAGTCACATACTATTAATATTTAGCTATTAATTGTAAGCCAACGGCTATTTGTGATATACTACAAGTGTATAACAATCTTCTTAGAGCCTTTTAGAATTTGAACATTGACTGGGCACTATAATCATCCTCCAAAGAACCAATTCAAACTTATTTTTTCTTTCTTTCTTTTAAAAACCTTCTCAGCTGAAGTAATAAATGATGCAATGGGAATGGATATATACTGTTTGTCTTTCCCCAGGGATGCTCAGATAGGGTCATTATTTCTGTCTGTTGTTTCTGCCCCTGCCTGCATTGTAATTTAAGCACTTTTTTTCCTACACATATATGATACATTACACAGAGATTGGTAGTATGAGCAAAATAAATCACAGAACGGAGTTCTCCTGTATCTCTCCTGTGCTCTTCACTGGTAAACAAGACAAAGATGCTATGTCCTGAATATAAATATGGACCGGTCACCTATAATGAATATGTACCAAATATGTTCCTCTGGTATCTGGTTTATCAACTCCCAAAGCATGAACTCATCCTTTACTCCTGCATGTTTTTTTCATATTGCAATTATATTAATTGGATATGTATTGATTGTTGTAATAACTATCTCTCCTGAAATACGCCATGAGCAGTTTATCCCTTCCACATTCTGAAACATAAGCCTACATAACAATATAAAATGAATTTTACCAGAGGCTAAGTCGTGTTTGCGTACAAGAGTACATTTAAAACAATGCTCACTGTTCCTAATTTCGGAAACAAGAAAACAAAATTGACCTGCCAAAATTGCACTACAAGGATAATAGTGGGCTTATACTTTGTACTTTTCATCATAGATTACGTTGGTTGAGAAGCACCAAAATTATCTCTTGCTTTCTCACTTAAAAATGATACACTTTGAATGCACGCCAACAGCCCTCAAAACATTTTCATAAATGAAAAAGATGAATATTTTACACTGTGATCTTGGACAAATCTAATAACCACCAAACACATATTTAAATGGCAATTTCCTGTTTGGGGGTATATTTGTGTGTTTAATCTGTGAAAAATGGGTAAAACATACCCCAGGAGTGAAGCTTGAGGGAATGGATTTATTTTTCAAGGGAAACACAAATGAACATAATCTTGAATTTCAGCAACAATAAGAAACAATTAAGAACCTTAACATCATCACAGGAAAAGATTAAACATGATGATCCCAGAATCGGATTCATATAGTAAACGTATTGTGAGGCCGTATTAATACAGTCTCCCAAGACTGATAAGAATGCTGACAGAATGGCACGTGGGTTAGTTGGCACACAGCATGTTACTGACCTTTAACAACTTTCACCCGTGGATGACTATGTTATAATCTGAATTGAATTGGCAATGTCAATCTATGGTCCAGTTAATGGCATTCAACTGCAGAATTTTGTAACAATTGAGCACTTACAGATAGAAGCTTTACATGATTGATGTTTTGGATTGGTGCAGGTGGAGAATGAATAGAGACAGATATTGATGGAATGGTATCTAGTTTGTTTTTGTTTTGGTTCTGTTTTCATTTTATCACAAATACAGAATGTATCTATCAAACCAGGACAGTCCACTGATAAGACATAACACTGATATTATAGTCTCTCAACTTGCTTTCTCTCTTTCATTTCTCAGACGGTCTTTCTGAAGTTATTTTTCTTTTCATAATACTCATAAAATCTGTTGAAGTATTGAAATGTATTCTAAATTTTGAAATCAAACTAATATGAAAAAAAAACACTGAAATAGTTGTGCATAAAAAGGAAGGAGGTGTCTTTAATGTACATTCAGAATATGTAGGCTATATTCCATTAGCACACCTTTTACTGGCATCTACAATTTGTAGTATTAATATTTAATGATGAAAATAAATTAAGATGATGTAGAGGCCTATATAATAAAACTCAGAAGACTCTTACAGATGCTGTTTTACATTTGCAGCTGTGTAATATCATATTGTGGTCTGCTAGTACAGCTAAATTCTCTGTGGGTCTCATCCTTTCCTTTCAACGTTGCCATTTTGTGCAATTGCACATACTTCTAAGCCCAGGAATATCATGTGAAAATAAGAGTGAGACTATAATGTTTGGGTTCACAATCTAATGCTTTGCACTTTGCCATGCTTAAAAGCCAAGTTTATTGACTACAACACATTCATTCTCATCTGTGTGTCAGAGAGCATTATCAAGTAAACATTAGACTTTTAGTGTCATACCATTGAGGATTATCGGAAAGTCTTTCAGTTTTTAAGTCTTTCTCAGAATCTGAAATATGGGCCGTATGCCAATTTTCAGCCTTTGCATAAAGCAAACAAAGTAAGGAAATAATTTTAGTAATAGTGCCTTGATAATTGGCTTAAAGGACCATTTAATTGTATTTATTGTATTTATTGTTTTTTTTACATAAGTTATTAAAAGCATTTATTTCTAATTAGTATTAATGCTGGAACTACAAGTACAATTATAATCAACTAATGAGATTATGGTTAGAGAACAATTGTTTTTATTGTGTAAAAAAGTTTGGTGCACCATAAGAAATATAAAATCCTCTAACAACTTCTGTATGAAGAGGCTTATGTTATTCTGGTCAATAAATACTCTGATTGAAATGACAAAAAGTGTTAATTTTATTTTCATGCCAGCTTGGGACATGCAGTCCTGCCATATATGTAGTGGAAAATCATGTAAAAAAAGGCAACTGCAATACCTCCATGAAAAGACAGTTCATAGAATAGCTACCTTTTAAGGATCACATACAAACCGGTTTAAGTTCTTGTTTGTTTCAGTTTATACTTTAATATCATTTAGTAGACTCACATATAAGGGGCAGCATACAGAGATAAACAGCTTAATGCAGGATAAGCTGTGCTTTACTGGTGAGTCATTCCCTCTACTATCCTAGACTTAAATACTCTAAAAGCCAATCCTGGATTTATTTATTTTCAGTTTTCAACAAACGAAGGGCCAAAAATACAAAACAAGTGTCCTTTCCCATCATATCCAGGGCAAGTTTACAAGCTTCCTTAGACTGGCAAGGATTCTGCAGAGGGTTGAGAGAGGCCAACGTGCCAGTATAACCAATTAGCCCTGGCAGGATACAGTCCCCCTCAACAGGTGTTAAATTAGAAACTAAAATAGTGCAGATGAAAAGAATGTGACAGCATTTCTTTAACCATTTTCAGTTTATGCTTATTGAACACCCACTTTGAGCAGATGCTCAGAAATACGTGCGGGAGGCTGTGTAAGACTTTTCCTCTGAAAACGACAGGCTCTCTTTTAATAACTATGTTATTTTTATGTAGGATATATATATAGCGTTAAGGGGGGGTGTATTGTGATAAGAGCATTCTAGCCCTGAGCTGGAGCTCTGATCTAAAGAAGACTTCTCCCCCAAAGTTACCAGAATTCCTGAGCTCATCGGCCCATGAACTGTTCTACATCAAAGTGACAGTTTTGGGAATCAGCTCACCTAGAATGGGCCAAATGGCTTGGAATCCCTGCTATGAAAATGTCTGGGGAATATGGCCTGGACGTAATAAAACCCTTTGAAGCGGATGAGAGCCGAAATCCCATAACAGAGCTACGAACCCAGGCAAACCGGCATTTCCAAAAGATGGCATGGATTGGCATCAGGCATGAATCGAGCCTCCTCCAATAGGCTCCAAAATCCAATCTCGCAAACTCAAGAACCAATCACCTATGATCTATCAGGCATAAAAAGGTAACGCACAGCACTTTCTCTCTCTCTCTCTCTCTCTCTCTCTCTCTTTCTCTCTCTTTCACCTGAACCGGTAACTTGCTGCCACAACTCAACTTGTAGCTCTGTTGCCAGAACCGGAACCGGAAACCAACTAAGTCTTTGCCGGCAACAGAAGAGTTTAACTGGGAGAAGGAGACTGAGTCATACGAATAATTCTTTAAAGAACTTCATTAAGTAAAGAACTTTAGAACCTGCGTCTGGCTCTATTCTAAACTATACTGAATGATAGGTTGTTATTTCCACCCTGGGCTATCTGAAAAAGGAAGCACTGCCCAAGGGGAACTGCCCATAGGAACCCAATCAAAAACATCACTCTATCAAAGCTGCCACTGGCCCCTGTGCATGTCACTCACAATAGGTCCCTTCCCACTTCCTGTTCTATAAAACGTGACGTCTGCTTCGTCCTCTTTTGCTGGGAGTTAGGACTCCTGCACAACCTTGCAACCCTCGGGCAGTGCTTCCTTTTTCAGATAACTGGGGTTGCATTCACAACCTATCGCTATCTTTCACTAACATAAGTTAGAAGCACTGCCCAAGGGGGAGGGGTTACTGTATAACAAAACCATCGCAAGGGAGGAGGCAGAGAGCTGATAAGGGAGCCTGCCCTGAGGCGTACTACTAGGGGGCCTCGGCAACAACTCCAGACAGGAGCCACAGTGCCCCCTTGGGGCCAAACTGGGCTGTCCAGGAGCCAGGACCGCAGTCACGCTCTACCTGTAACTGTCTGCAATCAGCATATACAAAGCGAGGCTACAGAGGTAAACTCTTACGCCCTCCGCTCACAATAGCAAGGCCGGCTGCTCTACTAGGAGCATGCTCTACATCTAGGAGTGAGGCCATACATATATCTACTTGCACAATATATGGCACGGGCAATCATGCAACTTGTGCAACCTCTGCGCATTAATGTGGCAGTGAACCCCTGATCCTGCAGAAGCGGGGCCACAGACCCACTGAATAACACACAGCTGTCTAATCAACAGCTGGACATAACAGTATACAGCGTGGCAGCAGGAACATTCATGGGTGCTTGACTGGAAGGCATAATCCGGTGGAAGGGAAAGACACGGTTCAAATAGCTCCATCAGGATGCGCTTAACAGGGGCAGACTGGGAGAGCAAATCAGGAGCCAGAGCCCGTGGGCTACTTGGGCTCGACTGCAGCCAACACCAGATTCCCAATGGAAGGGACCAGTCCCATCACGTCCAACCTGTAGAACCGGACAAATGTAAGCAGCAAAGCCCAATCTGCAGCCACACAAATGTCTGCCAAGGGGGAGCCTTGAAAAAGGGCCCATGATGTGGCAACACCTCGAGTCGAGTGGGCCACCAGGTGTTCAGACACCGGTTTCCCGGTGGACTTGTAGGCCATGATGTCCAATAGTGTCCACAATCCAATGCGAGAGGCGCTGCTTTGAAAGCGCCTGGCCCTGTGTCTGCGTTCCATAAGACACAGACAGTTCGTCTGAGCGCCTAATGTCCTTAGTGCGTCCCAAATAGAGGGCCCACACAGATGTAAAGACATCGACTCAATAGGCCTGTTCACATGAAATGGAGACAGCACTTTCAGGAGGAACGCAGGGTTAGGCCATAGTTCAGTGTCTTAAATGGGGCTTGGGAAAGTGGGTCCAGCACTACAGCCGCCGTGCGGGCAGTGAAGGGGTGTGAGGAGGCCGAAGCCATCGAGCGCCCTTCAGAAACTGCACAGCCAGGAAATGAGACGCAGGGGGCTCGCCATCAATCTGGACATGACATGCGGAGATGGCCACCAGATAGACTTTGAGCGTGTACTTACCTTGGTCCAGCAGCTCTTTGTAAAAATTATAATATGAACAAATTAATTGGGTCTTGACCGCCGTCTTGACACCAGGTTCCTAAACGTCCGCCAGTGGTAGGAATACTGCGACCTCGTAGAGGGAGCTCTCACTGACTGAATAGTGGCTACTACCGCGTTTGACAGACCCCAGGCAATGAAGCGCTCCCGCTCAGGGGCCAGGCCCAAAGCTGGAGGATTGGGGTGCCAAACCATGCCCTGCACCTGGGACAACAAGTACATTCTCATTGAGGGTTGCCAAGGCTCTCCATTGAGGAGGGCGTTCAGGTCTGCAAACCAGAATCACCAGAACTGTCTCTCATTCTCTCCTGACTTTCTCCAGGACCACCGGGAGAAGGACGAATGGTGGGAATGCTTAAAGGAGACAGCACAACCACGCTTGGGATAGAGCATCAATCCCTAGGGTTCCTGAGCGGTCTTAGTGGGCAGTGGGTGGACTCTGCCGAGGGAAAGAGATCCACTTCCGCTCTGCCAACCCGGCTCCACAGTTGTTGTATCACTAGCATGTGGAGGCGCTATTCCAAAACCAAGTGGCTTCCCAAAGAGAGGAGGTCCGCTGCAGTGTTGGATAGGCTGGGGAGTTGTATTAGTGAAGCCAGCCAGCCAAAATACACAGTTTTTAAGGTCTAAGGCAACACATAAACACAGAAAGCTCATGTTTTCGATCGGGTACCTACGGAAGTGCGTAGAAACCCCTCCTCCTTGGGCAGTGCTTCCAACTTGAAAGATAACTAGAACTGAAATGCGTGGGAACTGCTCTATTTCAGTCCTCGTACCCTGTGACTGGCTCTTCAAATCACGGCATCCCCCATGTTCCCATATTCACCATGTTCACCCTGGAATTAACCCCACTAATGTAGCAGAAGTATGCACAACACACGTGCACAACACATGAACCATAAAAGCACCACAAACCACCCCACCCCCCAACACACAGACAGAACACACACACACACACAGCGCCACATGCCCCCCAGTCGCAGATTGCTGTTGTATTAGCCTATATCTTTATTTCTATTAATTGTATTTTTTTCTATTATAGCACTGAAAGAAAGATGTGAGAATTGTCATATGATGGTCTATCATTACTTAGTGCCTGTTTGCCACTTATTTTGAATTAATACACGTCCTTGGTTTAGAACATAAAAAAGTTACGTATACATAAGATGAATTTAAACTTATTTAACCAAATTCAGGTGTAACAGAGATGAGAGTGTACCACTCTGTCAACAGGAAATGTGAAACACAATAAACGTTATAGTCACAAAACACTGGTTATGTCAGAAGCAACTATTATTAGTTTAATTCTATAATAATAACACTACTACTACTAATAAATATTATTTTTACTATTAGTAGTAGTAGTCTGAGTTCTTTCCTGAAAACTAGATGGCTGTTTTGATCAAATATGCCTGGTTTATTAGTATTAAACAAATAAGAAAATCCCTTTCAGTGTTTACTGTCTTGTTGACTTCCAAAACTGATTATGCAACTGTTTTTAGATTACACTGTTCACCTCAAAAAGAAGCATCTAAATCCACTTCAAAGGAAATATCGCTGCCTGATCAGCCTTTTTATTCCCCAAGCTCACAGCAGAACAATTAGATAAGCCTCCATCTCCATTTTAGATGCTGCCTCATTATTTTTAAATGTGTCCTTTCTATTACCAATCGCTTATTGCTGAAAAATATCCGAAAGTGCTGAAAAAAAAATCCATATAAAAGAATAAGTAGCACATTGTTAATTATGTATCTTTCAGTGTCAGAATTTTTTTTTTATTTCTACCTACAGTATTAGCTTTCAAGCTCACCCTCTCAAATTACCTATTTTTGTATAAGATATGTGACATTGCTCAGAGGTTATTTTCTGCCAAGAAGTCATGCCATTTTACAAAACTATGGCTATTAGACGAGGGTATACATATATGTTTTGTAATACCCTGGCTTAATAATGTGTATGCAGTATACACTCACCTAAAGGATTATTAGGAACACCTGTTCAATTTCTCATTAATGCAATTATCTAACCAACCAATCACATGGCAGTTGCTTCAATGCATTTAGGGGTGTGGTCCTGGTCAAGACAATCTCCTGAACTCCAAACTGAATGTCTGAATGGGAAAGAAAGGTGATTTAAGCAATTTTGAGCGTGGCATGGTTGTTGGTGCCAGACGGGCCGGTCTGAGTATTTCACAATCTGCTCAGTTACTGGGATTTTCACGCACAACCATTTCTAAGGTTTACAAAGAATGGTGTGAAAAGGGAAAAACATCCAGTATGCGGCAGTCCTGTGGGCGAAAATGCCTTGTTGATGCTAGAGGTCAGAGGAGAATGGGCCAACTGATTCAAGCTGATAGAAGAGCAACTTTGACTGAAATAACCACTCGTTACATCCGAGGTATGCAGCAAAGCATTTGTGAAGCCACAACACGCAGAACCTTGAGGCGGATGGGCTACAACAGCAGAAGACTCCACCGGGTACCACTCATCTCCACTACAAATAGGAAAAAGAGGCTACAATTTGCACAAGCTCACCAAAATTGGACAGTTGAAGACTGGAAAAATGTTGCCTGGTCTGATGAGTCTCGATTTCTGTTGAGACATTCAGATGGTAGAGTCAGAATTTGGCGTAAACAGAATGAGAACATGGATCCATCATGCCTTGTTTCCACTGTGCAGGCTGGTGGTGGTGGTGTAATGGTGTGGGGGATGTTTTCTTGGCACACTTTAGGCCCCTTAGTGCCAATTGGGCATCGTTTAAATGCCACGGCCTACCTGAGCATTGTTTCTGACCATGTCCATCCCTTTATGACCACCATGTACCCATCCTCTGATGGCTACTTCCAGCAGGATAATGCACCATGTCACAAAGGTCGAATCATTTCAAATTGGTTTCTTGAACATGACAATGAGTTCACTGTACTAAACTGGCCCCCACAGTCACCAGATCTCAACCCAATAGAGCATCTTTGGGATGTGGTGGAACGGGACCTTCGTGCCCTGGATGTGCATCCCACAAATCTCCATCAACTGCAAGATGCTATCCTATCAATATGGGCCAACATTTCTAAAGAATGCTTTCAGCACCTTGTTGAATCAATGCCACATAGAATTAAGGCAGTTCTGAAGGTGAAATGGGGTCAAACACAGTATTAGTATGGTGTTCCTAATAATCCTTTAGGTGAGTGTAAGTGATTATAGTTAGCTGTATAAATAATTTGTAGTACTGAGAGAACAAAACAAAAAAAAAAAAATATATATATATATATATATATATATATATCATTGAAACAATCCTTTAAACATGAAGAAGTACAATTTAAATAATGTTTTGCTATGTGATGTCATTCTGCTTCTACACCAAAGAATAATGAATGTGTCCAACAGTGGATTACCTTAACAAACCACAATACAGCATTTGATAATGGTCAAGCACTGCGGGTGACCGAAGAAATCAATACATCCTAGAAGGATATTTACTAGATACAAAAGCATCTGGAATGAAGCCAATGATGAATTCACCCCCATATTCTGTGCAAAGTGATGAAGATCTGTTTCAGATTAACTTTCACCATCAGTCACTGATCCAATTATATCTGCAACTTTTCAAGATTATCTCTTATCCCAACACATATGGCGACGTGACTGTATTAGTGCATCCGTATTGAAAGGTGATAGACAATGATCTTGGACAAATCTCATCTCTGTCTGGTTTGGGAGAGTAACTCAGCCTGTGCCATTGACAGGGGATAAACCGGTGAGTGTTACAGCTTTGGAAGCTGTGTTATTTGTTTGGAACCTGGGTGGCTAGTAATACATTGATAAAGTTGTTCATACAGTGGAATATAATACACAAACATCCTGGAAGAATTTTACCAAAGCGGTTACACATTAGGTACTATTCAAGACAAGATTTAAATGCCACCTCAAACCAATACCTTTGCATGCTTTTTGAATAGTTGATCATTTGGAAATTTTAGACCAATACGATTATAAGATGTGATATTTTGGACCGACAAGCAAGTTTGTGTTCTACAATAGGGCCTTGCACCATCGTGTGGCACACCATCAATTATCCATCCAGACAATCAAATATATGGCATAATTAGAGTACACTGTTTAAATCCTAAACAGTATTTTTTTCCCACTCTGTGACAACCGTGAGATGCAGCAGCAGCTTAATGCCTGTCCAAATATAATATTATATAAACATATTCTTACGCAAGGAAAAAGTCAAAACACTGCCAGGACTGTGTGTTCACCATGGTAAAAATGTGTCCATGTACTTTGATACTGGCATAATTGCAAAAATTCAAATTGCCTATTGAAGATTGTGTCATAGCTAGGTGTGGCAATGTCAATATTGATGACTCAGCTGACCTTCAAAGGCTGTTAAGATCCACTTCAAAATTGCTATTATTTCTTCTTAAACTTGAATTGTACTAAACATAAAGCACACACATATATAAGGTCCCAATTTACTATTCAAGAATACCTTCTGTTGTATAAATCTGAAGCAGGTCCTTGGAATGAAAGCCCAATAGCTAAATATGCACCACAGAAGGAATAAATTCTGGTAAAAATCCCTGTCATTTAATGGGCCATTCACTTGTGGCAGGCCACCAATCTGCCAAGCCAAGCTGTCATAAATTATGCATCAAGACATCCAGTAATGCACCGATATTATCTGACATAATGGACTTATAATGGAAGGAGTATGCGCATTGTTTGGCTATTAATTACTCATTCCATGTCCCAGTGCCAGGTGGGACCAAGATAGAGCCCACAAATCATCGTATGGAAATGCCAAAAACAGTCTTGTTGCCAATAAAGCTGCTCACAGGTCCACTAATTTGACAGCCTGTCTTGTGTATTCTGAAGTTCAGCTGCTCCTGTTCCCAATAAATATACAAAACAATGAGGAAGCACGAGGGATATAAATAAGGAGGCTAGAGCCCTGCTCTTGGGCAGAGGCCTCATTTCTGGATTTTAAACACTGACAATAAGTAGAGCAGCAAGAAGTGATAATTCGGAGCTCTCAGCTAGAACTTAAATGATGCTGATAAGCGGGAATTCTGCACTTCAAAGTTACCACAGTGGCTAAGATTTCTGCTGATAGACCTAAACTGACGTTTGCAGTATGTTATAGAATGTGTCATGCAATTCAACTTTAAGGTGTGGAATTAAATCTATTATAATGCTAATTCAAATTATGTATTCACAAAAAAAGATAATCCAGTATTATTATGGAAAAGAGGACTCTCTCTCTCTCTCTCTCTCTCTCTCTCTATATATATATATATATATATATATATATATATCCAGGAGCTGTCCATAAAGATGTGTGTGTGTATTCAGATACACACACACCTACACACACACACACACACACACACACATATATATATATATATATATATATATATATATATATATATATATATATGAATACACACACACATCTTTATGGACAGCTCCTGGATAGCGACCCTCAAATAATTATATGTTCATGCTTAGCTTAAAACAATTCCCTCTGTAATAGCTAGAGACATCTGGAAATATTACTATCTGAGTTTTATCTTGGTAATTATGATATACATTTTCACCTGGGTAAGCAGCCAGAAGAAAGAGGAAACAGTCCTTCAGAGAAAATGAAGGAAAATGTAATGCATTTTCTGCACTGTAGTACAAAATGATTTTTTGTTTAGTTTTGTAATTTTTGCTGACATATTAGAAAGAGGTTTAGAAAGAGATACCACAGGCTATAATGCTTTGTTTGTTTGTTTGTTTCTTTGCTTGTTTATAGAGCTGTGATAATATTTGAAATACAAATAATTGCAGTACACAATAAATATTAAGAAAATATGGGAAACAATGGACAGTTATTAAACCTAGTGATAATAATATAAATAACTGAAATGTGTATGTTCTCTAAGGATTAGTCCGGCTATTGAAAAATAATAACATATACTGGATTCAATAGCCTTGTTTGGCAACAACAAAACACACTCACAGAACATGGATTTCTCAATTTATCAAACTAACAGATTTTTTACATCTAAGACAAACTACACAGGATTGATTTAATTCAAGTGAAAAGAGACATTAACATATTTTTGCTACATAAAAAAGAAAAGCAAGTATCCTTAATTCTTAATTAAGTACCTTAATTCTTTCATACACTATTAAGCTGTAAATTGTTTGCAACCCATCAGAGTGAAAATGAATACAAACCATTATGGTAAAATGAAACAAGCTTGCTAAAGTTAACTCCTGACAGACAGACCAATGTAAATTTTTTATAAATGCTATGTGAGTGGAGTGGCAAGTAAGAGGCTTTTAAGAAGTAGAGGAAATGGCTGACATCTTGTGATATTTTCTTAAGATGGCAGTGAAGACCTACTATACATACATTCGTTCATTTAGCATGCCTTGGACTTATCCGCCATCTTAATTACATTCCAATTATTTCTCTCCCATTTACTTAATTGAGAGAAATGTATAAAGTACATAAACTTTAATGCCAGCATCAAATTTCAGTTGTGCCATGTGTTTGATTGGCAATTAAAAGAATGCTTCTTGACCTGAACAATACAGGACTGATCTTAATAACATTTTTTTTATTTTTTTTACCATGCAGAAACATTCTAAGACAAATTGGTTAGGGAGAATAAAACTTCCTCTTCCCACCCCTCATTTAACTGCAGGCTTATTTATGCAGAAGGAGGGATGAATAGGCATTAGAACCGAAGCAGAGTTATTGTAGTCTAGGGTTTTCTGCTTAATTGTGTATATATTAGTGAGGATATAAGGGATAGAAGATACATTTAAATGGAAAAATTAAACACTCTGATATGTATCTTTTGTGAATAAACAGCAAACAGCAAAAGTCAGCAAACTATCCCAAGACAAATTTTCATGGCTCTGATATCTAACCCTAAAACTGTCATATTCCATCAGAGGCAATTTGAAGCACTCTGCCATGCAGGCACATGAGCAAGAGCATTGTCCTAAATGCCTGGAAGAATCATTTGGCCTATGAAGACCACTATGTCTTAATAAATTCAGCAGTAACCAAATCTTGTTCAATTAAGCGCATCTCCATTCATGTTGACAGAGTCAGGTCACACAGCTGGTACAAACAATTCAACTTCATTATAAAGGTTGATGCCTTTGTGACCCAAACTTTATCTGCCAAATAACACTGAACCGCTGTAGACAGATGGTATCGTAAAGGTACGAGAGAAAAGCCAATCACAGGGATGCCAACAAGTCCATTTTTCTGTGACACCCTTGAGTATGAGGTCCTGGTCTCCATGGAAAATGTCCAGGTTAAACAGATTAATATATAAACAGACATGCAGACAAACATACTCAGCTCAAAGACAGTTTGCATTGGACAGAAAATGTAATATGTTTCCTTAATCCATCTCAAGTAATACTATAGGAAAAGGGCATATCCAATATAGATGTATGCAATAAACATGTTCTGTTTCAGCCCTCCCTGTGGCACTGCACATGCTTTTGTAGGACTGCTTGTAAAGAATAGTTAGAGTGGCCTCTACTGGTAAGAAGCAGTGGTGCATGTTTGTAACACAATAATAAAATAAATAAATAAACAAATAATCACATAAATTAATAAATAAAAGGCCACATAGCAGATGGGTCTTGACCTTTTGTGATGTAAAAACGAAATGTCCTACATATTAAACACATTACAGGAAACAGAATATCCTTTCAATTACGTTTGGTACTGTATTCACCCACTGACATAAAAGCATGGTTATTATTATTATAATTTTAAAGACAAGAGAAGAAAATAATGGTTGCAACCATAAACTAAAGTAATGTTGCAAATGAGGACTATGCTGGTGCACTGATAGATCCAATGGCTCCATGCAGATGGAGTTAAAAACGTCTTCCTTACTCTACCAACATCTCTTTCCTGGCAGGTTTCTGTTTCTTACTCACCCTTGCTAAGTAAAAAAAAATGCTGCTGCTTGTGTTTTTCCTGCATCCCCTCTGCCACCAAACATTGCTTGTGCACATCTATTTAGTGTTTCCTAACAACGATTTGAGAAGATATTATACAATTATGTCATGTCTTGAAAAAGGTGAAACGCTGAAATGTTGACTTTTCAATAATTTGTCGTGATCCCCATCCATCTTTTCTTGTTATTAAATTTTACCTATGGGACACGCAATAAAAGACGGTGATGTGATGATTTATTATTGATTGCTCATCAAATTAAAATATGATCTATTATTGCACCCCTCCAACCTGAATTGCCTGTCCTTCCCTATATTCCATTTCATCCTCTCCTTCATATGCTTAGCTGTTACCACACCTCATCTGTAGACCCCATGATCCATCTCTAGTTTGCAACCTATAAACTGTTATCAACAGTACAGCAGCTATACCACATTTGCAACTAGAGATGATCACAAGCACCTTTGTTTAGTTTTTAGTTCTACATACTCACTATTCAAGCCTAGTATATTACTACACCTTGTTTGTTGTATCTCATATCTCTGTGTTTTCTCCACCATATGACTGCATTACTGCTGTATTGCATTATGCTGTACTGCAAATTTTTTTAAAACCGCTCTATGTATATAACCTTGCACTATTTCACTTTCACTGTTCCTTCTTCTTCATCAACACAACTAACTAAAAATGAATTAACTACTATTATTATGAAGAACAAGAATAACAATAAGAATAATTAAAACATTAAAATATACTGTTATCCATAAACACAGCTTGCTTAATAAAATTAAGATTTTCTATTTGGATACTTAAATGTAGCAAATAACCAAAATAGCTAAGAAACAATAGAGAGGATTAATAGAGTGCTTGCAGTAAGAAGGACACAATTTAAATTGTAATCAAGAATAATTAACCTGTTTTGTGCAGTGAACTAGGCAGTCAGTGCTGCTTTGTTTCTTCCAGTGTTAAAAGAGGCTCATTTGAAGTCCATCTCATTGTTAATCAATTTCTTTTGTTGGCACAAGAGACCTTTAAGACAAGCAATCCTGGTAGGAATAAATATAGAGCATTGACAGCTGCATCTATAACATATTCAGGAAGCTGAAATGTGTATACCAGTAATATGCAATCCAGTCATTAATGGTTCTAAAGAGCAGACAGTATGTATATATATATATATATATATATATATATATATATATATATATATATATATATATATATATATATATATATAGTCCCCATGTGGTGGAACCAGCTACTTGGGGGCCAAGGGCCATCTGGTGCTTCAAACCCCATCTATTAAGACTGCTGTATACACCTCTGCTTTGTATTCTAATTCTTCACCTTGTTTTACTGTAGTCACTGTAGCTCATGTATTTTTACTTCAATGTGTAATCATTTGGATTATGTTGTATTCTACATTTAACAAAATAAAATGCTTTAGACTATGTAAGCACATTTTACACTGTACACATTTTCACAAGATCATATTCAGTGGTGTCATTGAATGGGAGTTTTCCTATGATTAAGGTATCATATACAAACTAAATATGTTTTATTAACAAAACTAAAAAACATTAATCAAAGGTTCTACAGCCTAATAAATGATAATACATCTAACTGTTACATTATGTAGGAATACATAGTTTGGCAGCCACAGAAAGAAATGATACACAAAGTATTAACTTCATCAGAGTAACAGTTCAAATGTTACACATAAAAATTAACTAAAAACAATCTATGGCAAATTGAAGTAGGTCAGATTGTATTGTCATGCATTATTTATTAATGTTTTCATTTATTAATACAGACAATTTTGCATACGTATTCAGTGACCACTTTAAAACCTGTCTGAATTATATTCATATCTTAATGTAATAGGTTTCTATTAATTATTAACCCCCCTCGCACACACATATACATACACACAAGCAGGGTTGTGTCTATGCAAGAAATAATTCAGCCCTACCACCAAAATGTAAGATTCTGTAACTGTAAATCACATCTAAAGCAAACCCTACTTTAAAGGTTAAATTATAATTTGTTTTGTTCAATCTGTTTGTTTGTTTTTTAAGGTGAAGTCCTTTTACATAGTTGGAACCAGTGGCATAGGTTTGGTTTCTGACTTGGGGGGGCACATCCACTATGCCTATGGTGCTGGGCACATGTTATTGGGGGGACTATTGAATGTTCTCTCAACATTGGGGGAACGTCCCCCACCAAACCTTCGCCTATGGTTGGAACTGAATTTGGGACTAACACACATGAGCCACAAACAGCTGTGTTGTTTGGACATGATTTTAATGGTGCAGCTTCTTTGAAACTATCTATGTATTATGGCAAGCCAAAATATCATTTAGAGATATCTCTAAATGCATTTAAAGATATCTTCAAATATTTAAAGATATCTCTAAATCATTTAAAGATATCTATAAATGATTTAGAGATATCTGAAAATGATTTAGAGAGATTTGAAGATATCTCTAAATCATTTAAAGATATCTGCAAATCATTTAGAGATATCTTCAAATAACATCCTGTTCATTTAGAGATATCTGCAAATAATTTCAAGATATCTTCAAATGACTTCCTGTATTTTGGCTGAGATTATCACTTCCTGTTTCCTCATTCAGTTACATAGAAATTAATGATCAAGTTAACAGGAAGTGATAATCTTGGGTTACATCTTATTCCTATGTGCAGGACTGCCTGCTTCAAGCTTGCTTTGTACTGTATAGGAATGTGAGATGTGCTTCCAGGAAGACGTAAACCTCAAAGTAAGTAAACCAGATATAATCAAAGAAGGTAAATGAAGGTCAGATGTTAAATAAAAATGAAAGATGAAAATATAAAACACAATGACTTCTTGGAGACTGTTCTGGTAATTCAGTCTTTAAGTTCTGGAGGAGATAAACAATATTGAAGAAATCATAGTAAGACTTTATGAAAAAAATATAAATACATCTGCACCTGCAGTTGTTACTGAATGCACAGTTGCCTGATTTTGCTTCACTCTATTCATTACATTACATATCATGATGTATTCAGTATGGTAATAACAACTGTGACAAAATTATGAGGATGTGAGTGTGTTGTTTTTAGAATCTGTATCATCATGTCTGTCTCACTTACATTTACTTCATATCCACAAACTTGGATTATATAAATTACATATCTAACACAAACACAAAAATCACAAAAGCCTTTCGTAACTACACAGACACAACTCTAAATCTGTTAATCAGCACATCACAAAACTGAAACATTATCTCACTACTGTACTTTGTGTATATATGCCCCTTTCATATGGTGGTTTCTTGGAATGCTGTCCACTTGGAAGAGCAATGAACCAAAGCATCTGTAATTGGCCTCTTAATTGGATAGAATACAGCGATGCACTGGCAAACTACCCGATATTCCCATACTGTAACTGAGTCACATTCTAAGGTAGCATTTTGGCAAGACAAGATATATGTACCCAAAATAACTCCAGATAACTCTCACTATGTTATATACAGAAACTGGACACATCTGTGAATAATACAAAAGTCTATTAGCCCATTGCCCATTTGACATGCTTGATTCCAGAGCCAGTTCACATACTGGGTGCTTTTAGGGGGACAGGTGAACCATGGCTGGTATTAAGACACATAAACCAAAGTTATTTAGACATCTTTAAGATTATTTCTCTCCAAACATTACCTCCGTATAATGTGACAATGTGACAGTGAAAGCTATATTCAGCTATACACTGACTCATCTTGAAGATTAAAAACAAAAAAAAGAAAATGTCTTAATGGGATTTTGAGGATTCAAATTTTCAAGCTGAAATATCCACATTAAAAGTTTAATCGTTCTATCACATTTCAGAGCTCATTTTGTAAAACATATGAAACAAGCACATTGTGACTCTAGAGTGATGTCAGTAGGTTTTTAACAAACTATGTTGAAGCAACACAAAACACAACATTGACTGTATTAATTTAATGTCAGAAATAATATTTCAATGAAGAAAATATTGAATTGAAAAATAAAACTGATAAATGTAGCTGCAAGCAGCAATGCTTATCCATAAGGATATGGCATATTGTAACATAGTTTGGGGTTCCAGCCACAGCAAGATTCAATCGCTGTTCTCCCACACAACACTGCAGCAACCTTACTGCAACACTAAATGACCCTGGCCTCTAAGCAAGCTGTCAGAATTACTACAATATTGTAACCCAAGATTATCACTTCCTGTTAACTCGTTCATTCATTTCTATGTAACTGAATGAGGAAACAGGAATGATAATCTCAGCCAAAATACAGGAAGTCACTTGAAGATATCTCTAAATGATTTGCAGATATCTCTAAATGATTTAGAGATATCTGCAAATCATTTAGAGATATCTTCACATCATTTGGAGATATCTAAATGTACTTTTAAATTAGATATATTTAAATATTTGAAGATATCTTTAAATATTTGCAGATATCTTTAAATGATTTAGAGATATCTCTAAATGATAATTTGGCTTGTCATAATGTATCATGTATCATGAAATTAAAAAATGTGTTTGATAAATGGCCCCAATAGGGGCCAGATTTGTGATAAAGCATTAACCATTCTCAGAATGTATTCTTTATGTTGGTGCTACATCCAAGCTTCTATAATCTCTATAAGGAAGTGCAGAGAAACATCTTAGCGTGCTCACCAAAAATCTGAGGCAATCATCTATACGGTGTCTTCATACAAACCAGTAAAAGTGCCAATCTTTCACCTAATCTCTTCATTCTAGCCTTTTTCCTCCAGCCATTTGTCACCATCTCTCAATTCCATTCACTAACATATGTGCTGGCAGAAAAAAAGTGCTTCTATGCTTGACTACTCAAGGAAATGAAGTTGACGATTGAAGATCAAAGGTTGCTTATGTGCATTCCAAAAGTACTGACAGAAGAGCAGAAGGAAGTAACAAGGCAAAAGTTAATTCCTTTCTTTCCTCCCCATATGCAGGTTTTTGCCATGCCATAACTACCTTTTGTCCTTCTCACTCTAAACAAATTTGTCTATGGAACATGAATTAAAACTTAATGCTGCGGGAAATTACAGGATGTGTACTGATGTTATGAATTACAATTCTCTTAGAGGAAATGATACTTGTCCTAGTCATTGTTAATAGTTTACTTTAATTAGGTCTTAAGTACTTTACATCAAATTACAGGTAATCGACCTCAGAAAGACAAAACAAACAAACCGGAAAAACATGTTAAGGCCCAATTTGCTTTAAAGGAAAACATGAATCCAAAAAAATGAGTTTTGCTATTTTTGACTATATATTCATGACATGTAATATACTTTTTGTTAACTAAGAAGGTGATTGACAGATTAGTGGGGTGAGTAAATACAATGTTCAGTGTTATTTATCCATTCTTTCTTTCTTTGTTTAATGAGCTACAATTGATTTAATAAAATAGAAAAAGAAGGCAGTATTTTCAGTACCTCCCAAGGCAGAGCTCTCATGGTGTGATGATACCTGAGCTATCTTCTATTTATAAGCTCAAAGTAAATTAATAAAAGTACAATACCAATGTATTTAATAATGTATCATACAATACAAGAAAGTGAAGCAGTGAAAATAGGTAGGTACTGGTACACATCTTCCTATAATATAAACTATTGTGTGCTTAATTTTCTGTTTTAAGTAAGAGTAATTCTGAGTAAGCTTATATTTGGAGAATAAGGTGATTATTTAGGTAGGTTTATTATCACCACAAATCTTTGAAATTGCATTCCTTATCACATAACCATGTTTTCTTTTGTCTTATTTTCAGCCACCAGCATGTATGTCTCTACAGGCAATTTCTCATTCAGACACCAGGCTTATTTAGAGGGAAATGCTATGTGCTATGCTATGTGCTTTTCTGTCTATTTGTTACTGCCTAGTATGCACAAAAAATGGCTGCTCCATTGTTTGATTGTTTTGTCTTTCTCATAAAGTATTGGAATCAAGTAAAATAAGGAATACGAAAGTGAGGGGTTTAGACAATCATGACAGCTTTCAATCAAAAATTGGATTAAAAGAAAAAAAAAACCTGGAGACAATTAAGACGAGGATTTTTCCAATTTTCACTGACCAATGTACAACATGCGATACATTGAAACATCTTATTCCTATGTGCAGGACTGCCTGCTTCAAGCTTGCTTTGTACTGTATAGGAATGTGAGATGTGCTTCCAGGAAGACGTAAACCTCAAAGTAAGTAAACCAGATATAATCAAAGAAGGTAAATGAAGGTCAGATGTTAAATAAAAATGAAAGATGAAAATATAAAACACAATGACTTCTCGGAGACTGTTCTGGTAATTCAGTCTTTAAGTTCTGGAGGAGATAAACAATATTGAAGAAATGATAGTAAGACTTTATGAAAAAAATATAAATACATCTGCACCTGCAGTTGTTACTGAATGCACAGTTGCCTGATTTTGCTTCACTCTATTACATTACATATCGTGATGTATTCAGTATGGTAATAACAACTGTGACAAAATTATGAGGATGTGAGTGTGTTGTTTTTAGAATCTGTATCATCATGTCTGTCTCACTTACATTTACTTCATATCCACAAACTTGGATTATATAAATTACATATCTAACACAAACACAAAAATCACAAAAGCCTTTCGTAACTACACAGACACAACTCTAAATCTGTTAATCAGCACATCACAAAACTGAAACATTATCTCACTACTGTACTTTGTGTATATATGCCCCTTTCATATGGTGGTTTCTTGGCATGCTGTCCACTTGGAAGAGCAATGAACCAAAGCATCTGTAATTGGCCTCTTAATTGGATAGAATACAGCGATGCACTGGCAAACTACCCGATATTCCCATACTGTAACTGAGTCACATTCTAAGGTAGCATTTTGGCAAGACAAGATATATGTACCCAAAATAACTCCAGATAACTCTCACTATGTTATATACAGAAACTGGACACATCTGTGAATAATACAAAAGTCTATTAGCCCATTGCCCATTTGACATGCTTGATTCCAGAGCCAGTTCACATACTGGGTGCTTTTAGGGGGACAGGTGAACCATGGCTGGTATTAAGACACATAAACCAAAGTTATTTAGACATCTTTAAGATTATTTCTCTCCAAACATTACCTCCGTATAATGTGACAATGTGACAGTGAAAGCTATATTCAGCTATACACTGACTCATCTTGAAGATTAAAAACAAAAAAAAGAAAATGTCTTAATGGGATTTTGAGGATTCAAATTTTCAAGCTGAAATATCCACATTAAAAGTTTAATCGTTCTATCACATTTCAGAGCTCATTTTGTAAAACATATGAAACAAGCACATTGTGACTCTAGAGTGATGTCAGTAGGTTTTTAACAAACTATGTTGAAGCAACACAAAGCACAACATTGACTGTATTAATTTAATGTCAGAAATAATATTTCAATGAAGAAAACATTGAATTGAAAAATAAAACTGATAAATGTAGCTGCAAGCAGCAATGCTTATCCATAAGGATATGGCATATTGTAACATAGTTTGGGGTTCCAGCCACAGCAAGATTCAATCGCTGTTCTCCCACACAACACTGCAGCAACCTTACTGCAACACTAAATGACCCTGGCCTCTAAGCAAGCCGTCAGAATTACTACAATATTGTAATGCTAGTTTAAACATAAAAATAAAAACCAATATTGCTGTAAGCAGCCAAACATTTCTCTATGGATATGGCATATTATAACATACTTTGTTATAGAATGGGTTATAGTTTGGGTTCCGGCCACAGAGAGACTCGAATCCCGTTCTTCCACACCACAGTGCAGCAACTTTACTGCAAACACTAAACGGCCCTGGCCTCTTAGTCATTAGGAAATGCTAGTTTAAACATACAAATAAAAACCATAAAAGGGGCTGACATCTGCTGGGCTCAATACTTGTCTCTTCATCCAATATTGTCATTGCCACCACACAACTTCATATCAACCACTATACCAAGTTTTGTGAGATTTTGTTCAGTAGTTTTCATTTTATGCCCATTTATAAAATACTAATAATTTGACAAACTACAAAACTTGGTCCAGGTTTACCCCCTAATAAAAAAAGATGCAACTTTATATGCCTTACAAAGACATTGTAAAATACTCCATCATTGCTGATCATGAAAATATTCAATCAAAACAACCTGCAAAGCTAGTTTTCTAACCCTTCTCCAGAATGTTCATGATGTCTAGGTTTCTTAAGCAAAAAAATGTATTACAAAAATGCAACAGTATCTTAATACTAACAAGTAATTTGTATGTTTAACATCAATACCTCAGTTTGAAAGGTTGAGTCCTCAGAGCTCTTAGAATATAATTTGCATTATTATTATTATTATTATTATTATTATTATTATTATTATTATTATTATTATTATTTTGATCACTAAATTATAACACCAGACTGAACAGGGTTGTATATTATGTATTGCATTCAACATTTCTATGTTGATAAAATCACATTATGATGATATTATGTGAGCAGACAGTTGTGTAATCTTATATTTAAGTATTAAAATATGAAGTCTAGTTTCTTCCAAACTGTATTATACTATTTGTAGTGTTAATACTTGAGAAGAATATAGCTCTCATATGTAATGAAAATAAAGCAGTGGAAGGGCCAGTGGCATGTCCCATTATGCTGATACAATAATGTTAACATATTCACCTTTCATGCAGTATAAAATAATTATGGAAAATAAAGCATGCAAAATGAAGTGTGATGAACATCAAATCCCAGTTTAATATGTAATACAAAGAGACATTCATTAGAATAACAACTAGAACAATAAAAGTATATATCTTATAACAACACAATGATTTCCCAATAACGTGATGATATGTCATTTTGGAAACCAATGTTCAGGGCATGATTACACTGTCAAGAGAAGCCAGGTGGAATAATGAATGGCTTAATTTACAATTAATGTTGCTGTAATAAGCCAGTGTTTGTAGCGTGTATTTTTCCCCCTTGTCAGCATTCTTTACTTAATACCACTTTGGAGGTCAATTCATCGAATATCAATGGATCTTTGCTGAAGATCCCCTGAGACAAGCAGGTCCATTATTCCGAGGGTGATCGGTAAAAACAAAGTTTACAGAGCATTCTTTGGATAATTTCTTGTAGTGCAACTCCCAAATGAATGTAAAAGCATTGTTTAATACACCATCATTTAATAAAGCATGGACCAAGCCACATTCATTCTTAAAAGGCACAGTGAACCAATTACACTCAGCAAATAGCTTCACGCTCCTGGGAATTTTCCATTCTGACTTGGGAAGGGCAGATTAAATTCCAATCTCACCTACATGAAAGATGCTATCCATTTACACAAGATGTCTTTTATCCCGGTTAATTATTAGAGTCGATATAATAGGGGAGACTGTTACAGACAGATTCAAATTACACAATACAAAAATAGGATCTTCAGGTTGATAGTCGTATGATAAACTGAAATAGTCAGTAGCTGCAGAAAACTCCACTTACAGCAATAAACTATATTTTGTAACCTCTCCCTGCTTCCACACTACAAATAATATATGTATATTCTTTCATTTTTCTTTAAGCACAATCTGTGGAAATGGATGTATATTTATATAGATGTGTGTGTGTGTGTGTGCATGTGTGTGTCTGTAAATTAATCAGATGAAAAACACTAAACAACTTAAATAACATTGTAAGTGTATCTTTATAAAGAATAATCTGTAAATGTAGATTTTTTTGGAATAGTGTACCTACAATTAGCTTTATACTTAGACATATAGGTTAGGTCAAAATTACTTAGTTAGTGTCAATGTATTACAAAAGCAAGCTAACATAACCAGCTATAAACCAAGAGTTGTGAGATTTGAGTACGCTAAGCTAGTATACCCAAGCTTTCTAGAGACACAGTAGTTCAAATGTTACAAATCCCATAACAGCCCAAATACATCTAGCTTCAAGGTACATCATTATTATATTTAAGTACAATGAAAGCTACTTGAGACAGGTCATTTGTTCCACGGAAAATGTTGGTTATTTTTGAAATGTTTACGTTTTCCATTAACCAAAAACTCTTTTTTTTTATTATAAAGCCTAATTAAAAAAAGATAATGACTGGCGCCTAGACTTCCCACCTTCTTACTGTTATCCCACCAGGTTTGGTGTCAAAAATCCATTGGATATGTATATAAGTATTTTATTATTTAGTGTATTTAGTGCTTTGTATTGTAACTGGGGATCTCACTGATTCTCAATAATGCCTCTGCCTCTTAATAACACCACTTCAACAGAAATGTAGACATTTTATTTCTGGTCTATTAGAAAACACACTTTGTAATCGAATTCCTGTTTTCCAGATATTTCAGGCCTACAACCATTTTACATGATTCACCACGCTGAGTTTCTCTATTGACTTTCTTATCCTGCAACCCACTTGTTTGTACCGAGGCATGTATGCATGCTTATTAATAGTACTTTATAATCCTTCACATTTGATCTTGAATTCCTCCTGCAGAATGAGTCTTCGACAGTGACTACACAAATGCTTCACCCAAACAAACTGCTCCCCAGCACCATGCACCCATGTAAAAACACAGCGACTGTACATACCTGGTCTATTATCCAGAGCTCCAAAATCCAGAGAGTATTTCACCACATGGTAGTTGTTCCAAACATATAGCAAGTTGTCTCTTGGATTGTAATCCACAGCTGCAATATACTGGTATGAATTGGGAAAGGTTATGTCAAGGTATCCATCCTTGCTGAGATCAGTGTTGTAGATGTAGTCGATCTTATTTCCAGTGGCTTCATTGTCATCATCTTCATAGACAGACTTAACTACATATAGGATGCCACAGATCATGAAGGCGTTGGAGGCAGACCTTTTATCATAAGCCGTGTCCCAGGTTCCCTCAATCCGCAGAGTGTAAGGGTTCAATTGGCTGATGACTATCTTTCCATTGTTTTGTTCAGTGGCATAAATTACCCAGAGTCCATTCTCATCCACTGCTAGGTCAATGTCCGATTTACCTCCCCAGCGGTAAGGGGAGGTGTCATGGTAGTTGGCACTGGCAATGATCGCCTCCCCACTCTTGATGCGAGTACGCAGGTCGAACTTCACAATATTGCGTGTGCGCTCTTTGTTGAAGAAGAGGGCACCATCATAGACCACAAAGCCTGTGCCATCCACACGGTGTGGCAGCTTGTATGTGGTTGTAGGTCTCCCTGCAATGAAGTCCTCCTTGGAAGAATACTCTGTAAGTGTGTCAGTCCGGTAGGGTGTCCAGGGCATATAGTAGATCTTGTCCGATGCCTGGAGAGGGTCCTTGCACCATGCTCCTGACTGGTGGTCTGATTCAAAAAGGTGCTCACTCTGATAAACCCCCCTCAGTAAGCCAGGGCACAGGAACACTGCAAGAGTTGACATAAACAACAAACAATGAAAAAGAAAATAAAACATATTTCTACAGCAATGATAACAAATAAGCAATGCTCATTGAAAAGGTGTCTTAAAACAAATAAATATAGTTTTTTATATACTACAATCTTGTTAATTATCAATGTATATTTTAAATGCATTGACAATAGTGTTTGTGAGCAATAACAACTCAAGACACTCTATTGAGACAACCATATTCTACAATGTCTTGTACTTTATGACTTAGGGATATGTAGCTATTTCTAGTTGAAACTGTACTGATTTTTTTTTTAATTAATCACTTAGGAAAAGCTTCCAATAGGAGTTTGAAATCTATGGGGCTGGGTAAACTCACATTTGGCAAGTTTCCTTAGCTTTTCATTCAATATTGAACCCTATGGTTGGCCAGGTGCCTTCAAGCAGTATTATTAGTGAGAGATGATTGAAGTCTGAAGCGTTAGCAGTACTGTTTGAGCTCTGGGCTGGCAGTGAAGAAGATGGTGTGCCAGTGTGGGATTTGGGGGGAATGTGATAAATGTTATGCCAAGATGATTATCAAATAATGATTTTAAATTGGGGTACAAAATAAGATTAAAAAAAAAAAAAAAAAAGATCCTGGATAAATATAGTGAAAAGTCACTAATGTTTAGGTTGTGTCATGCCTCTGAGGTAGTCCAGAGACTACACAATCATTTTCTTTGAAACTTGATATCTTCAGTAATCGTTTATAGCCGACTAGAAACGAGGACTGTTCATTCTATGTTAAAAAAATTAACTTATTTTCTAGCAAGGACGTCGGGGGCATTATGCTGCAGGGTATGTTATTATTGGAAAAGAGACAATAAGCCAGACCCTGTCTGCTCAATGGATATTACGTTTTATCAGGAATGGTTTCTTAGGAACAGGGAAGCAAGCATTCTCATAATCAATCTAATGCAGGTCAATACATTCTCATCTGGCTAAATTTCCCTTGCCCTAAATGATTCTCAAAAATCAATTGTCCTGTATTCTATAGATCACCATCGTGAAAGGAAATATATTCTTACTTTATCCTTCTTATATATAATATATATATATATATATATATATATATATATATATATATATATATATATATATATATATTAAGGATATTGAGAAAGACCTGCTGCACAATTATTGACATCCACTGACTGTGCAGTATTAGTAGGTATGAGGAAAGATGTGCAAGGGATAACAGTGATTTCAATAATTTGTCCAATGAAATGAGTCCAACTAATGTTGCAGAATTACCCACAGGATGGGATTTAATTGATTCCCCATTACTGACTATTTTGTTTCTCACTTTTTTGAATTGTGTGAAATGGCCTATTTTGATAAGCGGTGATTAATAGTTTAATTGTTAATTTTATTTACTTGCATTTGGTTACATACATATTCTACCTACCCATAGTAGCTTATGTGCACAGTTTCCTAGATAGTGCCCTTTTATGTACACCAAATGTCTAGTATTTTGTTGCAGTGTGAATGAATGAATTCTTAACAGCATGTAGGAATTAGCTCTATACTAACCTTCCTGTTATACATATCCTGAAATGGATGAGGAGGTATGCAGGGGAACCGTAGACTAATTATCATTCTTGCCATTCTTAGAGAGTATAACAGAGTTAGGCACAGAATGATGCAGTTATCTCAAATTGGTCAATATGGAAAGAATTGCAGAACTGTTTGCTATCCAGGATGTTATGCCATGACACATCCCAACAAACTGAAGTCTGAGGTTGACTTTCGCCATTATTGGCTACATTTGTATGTCATAATGTGCATGCATGTATGTATGCATTTACGTGTTTGTTTGTGGGGTGGTTGTTTGGCTATTTCCCTTTTTAAAAATACACTAAAACTGTCCAGAAGGATACAACTACTACAAGCAATAACATTATTTTATTATTATTATTATTATTATTATTATTATTATTATTATTAACTTCTTAGAAGAAGAAGAATATTGAATAATAATAATAAAAATAAAAACATTTTTTTAAGTGATGTCTTTAAAAACACAATGCAAGTCTGATGCTTTATGTGCAGGCAAACCTGCTTTAAAATTGATTATTTCAGATAATCAGCTGTGCTGCATTCAGTTCTTAGATTACATTTATTGTACAAAGATTAATTCAGATTTCCTACAGAATAAAAGTCTTAATCACAGAGATTTCAGATCTAGAAATCTGTGTAATCTTTTTAGGCAGAGAAAACGTAACTATTACAACAACAAAAATGTTGTCTTCTCAAAGGATTACAGAATAAGACCCTGTTTACATCAATTTACTGTGTTAGTTTCTATCTCTATTGTATCTCTGAAATGTGTCAGAATAATTGGAAATGTGTTATTTGTTTAATTGTAAACAATAATTGTAAATTAGTTAATTTGTTATATAATATGAGGTATACTATATAATATGATTGGCATATATTAGAAGGGTGTACAACAGACTGACAAATAAAGGGAACAGATCAAAAGCAGTGTCAGTGTATTGGATGAGGATATCAAACAATGCACCCCACAATTGTAATGCTGCAGAGGAAGGCATTTCTTCAGCCAGATCTGATAGAAAGAAGAGATGAGAAATGCAATTGTCTTCCATCCCCACGTGATTTACGATTCTGGTAACTTCAATAAAAATATGAAAGCTATTTTGAATGTATTGGGTAAAAAATATTGCCGTGATATGTGCATCACTTGAGACAGCTGAAGTGATGTGTTAGTAGGAAACATTAGTGCTCTGTAATCCTTTAAAGATTAAACATGTAGTCTACCATCACATAAATAAAACCTACAGATCTGTCCTGTTGACTCACTTCGACTATATAAATCTTGACTCAACAGTGAGAATGCTGAAAGCAAATACTTTCAAAGTCTTTAAAAAAGCCTTGAAGCAGAGGGATGTGGTTAAAATGACAGGCATTTTTGAAGAGGTAGGTGATAAAGAAATGTATCCAAACATAGGTGGAGGAAAAAAAAATATTAGGAAGAAAATCTGAATAAAAGGAACCAGAAACATGTCAATAGATTTAATAAATGAACAGTTTTAATGTAATGAAAAAAACACTTTCAATTAGCAATTTTGCTGCTAGGTGCATTAGTCGTGGAGGTCTTCAATACATACAAGAGCATTATAGAAATACTGAAGATATTCCCAGATATGTTATTCGGACAGTATTACATGTAACAAAAATGGATAAGAACGTATATCCTCACCGCACACGTGTGTGTAGTGAAATGCAGTCGATAATGTATGGAGATTTTACATCTATTTCCTCTGCTGCCTGCTTTTGACAATGCTTGCCTGAAGGTTACAAGCACCACTGAGATTATGATTGCAATTTACAGTGCTGACACCTCATTGGCTGAGCTATCGACCATCTCAAACCCCACTTGTCTAGATACGATAACAAAAACACTTCAAAAATGCATTTTTATTCTGCTTGCTCCTGTCATGTCAAAAGACAAACACTTAATACCTCTTCATAAGATGGAAACCATTTTTATTTGTCATATCTATAGATATATTCTATATCTACCTGACATCACATTATTCAAAAATGACAAAATACTTTGTTGATGTCTGTACTTTAGAATCAACAAACTTAGAACTTTTAGAATTTGTTCTTCTATTATTATTTAGAAGACTGTAGAAAATAATTGTTAAATAATAAGATAATAATTGAGTAAAACATTATTCACTTCTGTTTAAGAAATGGTATGTCTCTGGGCTCTGTGAATTTTTGGTCTTTAAGGTTATGTTCACCAATTGCATATGCATATAACCTGAGTGTGGGAGACCTTGCTGAGTTATTTTTCAGATCAAGATTTGAAAATTAATCATGAAATCATTTCAATTAACTAATAATTAAGTTTAATAAGACTAAACTAAAACTGATTAAACTGAAAATGAGGAGTGAGGAAAGTGTGGATGTCTTGCCTTTGATAAGCACTTGACTAATTGACCATTCAATCAGGAATAATTCGCAACACTGTTATGCTCATCAGTTAGGTCAGTGAGGGCCAACTCCAGACCCCAAGATTTGTTTGAGCAATCGTTTCTTTCTCTTTCCATATCTAAGAAAAGAGAAGAATAACCTGACAGACTGTGAATATCTTTGTTCTTCACTGAGTTATATAATGTATGTAGGGCTTTGTGTATAATAGAGGAACATATGTTCATTATACTTATACATATTCACAAATGACATATTTTCAGAGTTTTTTTGAACACCGATTAATTCAGCCCAGAAAAAAGTTCTAAATATTCCAGTTGATTGAAGGCAGTGTAAACGCTGGACTGCCAGTGCACTGATTTCTCATTCAGTTCAATCAACTGGAACTTTGAAAAAAATATAATGAATAAATCAGTATAGTCTCATGACCAAAAATTATTAAACTAAATGAATCAGTGAATAAAGTTGTTTCAGATTAAATTAGTTGAACTATTTGGATGTTTCCTTTGCAATTAAAGCTATGATATAAGGGCACACAACACTACACTGAGGCCATTTTACTAATTAATTTCTTAAATCCATTTAGTTTACTTTATTGTTTTTATTGTTTTACAGAAGTGTGATCTCTTCCTGTGAAACCTGTCTCTTGTCTGTTGTACACAGCTAAAGGTGTACACCTAAACCACATGGTGAACATTGACAAGAGCAGAGAATAATGCAAACACAGCAGCAAAAGGCAAAAAGGACATTAAACACAAATAAGTGTGACAGAGCTAATAAGGAATTAAATTAATTATCTGATAAAGAGCTCCAGTAACTTAACCATATATAAAAATAAGTTTATAATTTGAAAGGTATTGAATTACCTTTTTGTTCCACTTCTATTTTAGGCAGTGGGGAGAGACAAGGAGGAAAGAGAGAGAAGAGAAGAGATTAATGATGCAATAACAGTCAAATAATTATATTTACCCAACCAAGTTAATCTATTTTTGAGCATAACCTTATTTTAATTCTGAAATACAAATGTTCAAATCAGTAATATAAAATATACATAGACACACATTAAAAATGTATTGTTTTTCAAAGCCTGTGCAGAAAGGAATAAAGAACAAATGAATGGCATGCACAATTTGGGTCATCACAAATTTAGTAACAATTTCAATTCAATCTATATTAAAAAAAAACAGAACAATTGAGGTTGTCTTGAGAAATTGGACATATTGTAGCAATACAATAGCTGTCATCTAAACGTGCAGTGTTATTTAAAACAAAACCAGTAAGGTTAAAACACATACATGGTATTAGAATATTCTATCTTTGAGTTTTGTATTTTAAAACAATCAGACAAATAAAAATTATATATATTGCATTTTTAACAAAAACAATTCTATTAAAATACACTTAATGCTATAAATCACTCCTCGGGTTTTACATATTAATGTTATGGTTTTTTTTTGTTTGTTTTTTTTACAAATGTCAGCAGAACAGTGGGTTGAACAATCCATTCCGATTTACCTATTTTTAGGCTCATGCAAAATGATGCAATATGGTCAGTATAATCAGATATACTTGTTTATCTTTTCATATCCTTCATTGATCCATTGTTTCGTCCATACAATTGTGAAGGGAATGGTATCCTTTAATAATCAGGAGAGGAAATATAAACACACTCAAACTGAGACCTGGTTCAGCGCCACAAGATCTTTCAACATTCCCCTTCCATCAGCTGCATCTTACAGCAAAAAAAAAAAAAAAAAAAAATCCTAATTCTAACCTCTTGAAAATAGAACTGCATCTTACCCTCCACAGCACTTGCCCTTTGTGAAAAAAGAAAGGATCTCACACAGCATGTATTTTAACAGCTGTATTCCCATCTTCTCATTATATTTGTGAGTTATTACAAAAAGCAAAGCAGTCCTTTACAAAAGTACTTGGTTTAATTTTCCCTGTAACATGTCCTGGGTTACAGCACTGGGTTACACACTTGAGAAAGGCTTTTTGATTGGGTTGTCCAGATCTCTCACAGATAAATTGTTCAGGTTGCATTTATTGTGAGTTTCTCTCCAGTATGAATATAACAAAATCACAGGATCCTTTTTTTTTTTTTGCAGCTGAGGTATGAATTACTTAATTCAATCAATTGTTTTCTTCATAAGGACTTTTGGTGAAGCATATAAGGTCAGATGTTGGATATGAACCAGCCTTACAGGCCACCTCTGAGTGTTCAATCTCCATGACACAAATAGGAAACAAACCTAGGTCCCTAGCCTTGGGATTTGTTCACTCCTCAAATACACTACAAGGCTGAATCTAAATCTTATCAATATTCTGTGTCGCATTTACACTGTGGACCTATGCCGTTTTTGGTCCTACCTGCACACATACCTCCTAATTACAGTATGTGCTGGATCATGTCATAATCACACCCCATGATGTTTTCTCCTCCGCCAAAGACAGAAATATACTAAAACAACAACCCTGTTGGTTCGCAGTCTTGTATATGTTAATCTGAGAACAATAATTATAGATACTTGTGATGAAAAGGAAATAAAGTAATTCGCTAAAAGTCAATATTCAGTTATTGTGAACACCATTAACCAAAGAGTGCAGCATAGAGCAGAAAAAAATTAAAAGAATGACAAAATCAAAACCGACACTGATTTACACTGCGGCATTAACTCCTATCTCGAAATGTCATGTTTAGGACATCAGTACATTTCTTGTACACTCACACACACACACACAAATATATATATATATGGTAATTCTACATTATCAGTATTACAAGTGAAAATATTTAATATTTTATTATTTACATTTTATAATTACATTATTTTATAAAACATGTTCTTTAGTTACCTTTCAATTTCAGAAAGAAAAAGAAGTATGATAGCACATCCCACAACATATCAGTCCAGTCAGGTTTGACAATCATTCACTCGGGTAAATCATGTGCTTAAATACTAGAGGGTGTGTTTTTTGTTTTTTTGTAACATTATACAGAAAATTGGAAGTTGGCGATAGATTTTTAAGTATTAGAGCATAGCTTCTTTATTTCAGAAGAAATAGTTAAATGATTAAAGGGGTTTAACTGGGATTACTTTGTCACTCGATATCCATTGATATTTTGATTACAAATGCCAGATCATTTAAAATGGATCTGTCTGTTAAAGTGAAAGAAACATAAGTACACAAGAAAAAGCACCATTTATGTTCCATAGAGAAGTACACTTAACATATCTGCCTGAGAATCGTCTCAAAAACATAAAGTATGAAAAAAATTTGGTTGAGTATTGTAACTGTTAAAAAAATCAAACACAAACACACAAAATATAAAACTGTATAACATATTTTTGAACATTTTTCTCAGACATGCCTTGCAGTATAGAGGTATAGATGTAGCTACCCAGCTATTCATATATGTTAGGTTTATAGCAGGGGTGAATTTGTCAATGAATTGTTGTTCTGCAAAGAATGCTCAGGGAGAACAACTGCTGAGGGAATACTGTAGATTGCTAGATGGATGTATTCAAGCAAATTCAATAGACTGGTCTAAATGTGTGGGAGTGCTGCTATGCCCAGCAAAAGTAATGGATGTCTAAATGTCCTTTCAACTCATTGCATGCTTTACCGTAAAGCTCTTATAAAGCTCTTGATGCCAAATGTATGGATTTAGAGTTTAACCAGCTGCTGCAAAAAGGCATCACAATTGTCATAAAACTAGACTGCTAAAAAACAGAATGTTTGCGTCATTTTGCACCGTCATGGGCGCACACCACGAGCACATGGGAGGTAGTGTTGCAATGAGTATTCAAACATTTACATGAGTTACATTGTTATCAACAAAGAAAAGCCAGCTTGTCATTGGATTCTGAAGTTGGACAATTTGGACAACAAAATGCTCTGAACCAAAGCATCCAAGGGGTGACTGCATAGGACGTGACTATAATTACTATGCAAGACAAAGTTAGAGCATTCACTAAAAAAGCACTTAACAAAATTAATGAAAGAGTGACAGAAATATTTCAATTTTTACACAAAGGACTCTTCAAATCTTCAAGAATGAATATTAGCATCCCGCTTCCTGTAATTTCTCATTTGATTTCTTTGTGGGAGTATTTCAGTGAATACATTCCAGAGTTTGCAAACGAACATTTGAATTGGATACGAAATCACTTTGATTTTGAAAGTGAAACCAACCTGGAATTGAAATCCCACGAGGAACTGATTGAACTGACAAACTAAGGAAGTTTAAAGATTAAATTCTCAGGTGTTCTATTACCGCAGTTTTGGATACATATTATGGACAAAAAGTGAAAAAGCTCTTAGAACTATTTCAACAACGTGTTCTCGAAATATGCCATTATTACCAAAAACAGAAAGTAGAACTCTATAACTTGCTTTGCTGTTGTAATTGTAGAAACAGAAATTGTTTTGAATGGAGATATTAAAGCTAACAGATTTTTTTTTTTTTTTGTGTGTGTGTGTCTAAAGCTTAACTATGGTTTGGAGAGATATAAAATGAAGTCTCTAATCAACATATTAAATAGGACATTTGTGAACAATAGAAATGGCCTATAAACGCATAAAGAGCTTTTGCAATTTCAATCCTGGGATTTGGCATAAGCAAGGAAATAGTCAAATTGCTGTTTGGTGTGCTTTAAGAAGAACTGCAGGCTACACCATAATGCTGCATTCATGTAAAGAAAGCAATGAACTATTAAGAGAGATATTATTTCATCAGGAGAAACAATGTCTAAAAGTATGTATTAGGTTTCCAAGCTTCAAAGATAAATGCTTCCACAACAATAAGCAGTGTAAAAGTTTGATTGCATCCAAGCACTAATCTTTCTCAAAATCAAATCAAACTAAGACCAAGGTCATTTCTAGATGATTTAGACAGTCTCCATTTTTCTTGTAGAACTGAGTTTCATTATTGGTGATGTGGTGGGAAGTCTAAATTTAGTGCTTCCCTTAGAAGCACAGAAAAAATAAATCTCCATTTAAATGAGAATATACTTCTACATTGTCACTGTAATGTGATTCTGTTTCTGCTGTCATTTACTTACTTAAGGCCTACTTCACTGTTCATGATTTGCATAGAAATAGAGGACAAATATGTAAAGAAAAAACATTCCAAAGCTGATAAAATAGCAGGTGCAGCATTTTATGGATACAAAATTACAAATTTGCAAGCAAAAATATAAATTATCCTGCTTATGCTGGAGTATTCCATAGTTTGTCTTATACGAAAGAGTGATATTTCTGGTATTTAACACTATACGTATTTTATAATGACCAAACCTTGCATCATACAACCCTGAAGAAACCCAAAGTTGTAATAACCATAACTAACTTTACACACCTGATGATTCATATTTGCACAAATTAAATACAAGAATAACTTATGCTAGGTCTAATTTATTTAAAATACAAGGATATTATAGGAAGTATAAGTTATTTAAATGATTCCTTACTGCAGGGCTGGTCCTCTGGATACAAAAGCTCTCAATTACTTAATTGAACCCCTAACTAAACTAATAACTTGCTTAATGAGACCATTTTAATTGTTTCAGCTCTTAAAGAGTTGAAGGCTTCAAGCTACCGATGAAGTAACAACTGATATTTCTTAGGAGCTAAAAACATTTAGAAAGTTCTAATTAAGCAAATGTTTGGTTGTTTTAAAGGTTTAATTAAGTAATTGAGAGCTCAATTTTAATGAAACCCAAGACACTGATGTCTCAAGAACCAGATTTGTGAATCTTTGTATTTGTTTTTCCCTACATTTTGGTGAGATTATATTGTGACTTCTTGGGATATACTGGTTCAAATTAAATGGCATATTTTCAAACTACAGGCATTTAAATACTCATAAAAATATAAAGTTAAAATGACAAACCATATGATTTTAATTTGATATAGTTTGACCCAGCTTCAGATTCAAAATTACATTATACTTGGAGTCTGCTTTTTTATTTTATGGCGTAATATTCCTTGTATTTATTTCAAAACCATATATTTGGGGGTATGATACAGGTCTTTATTTTCAAAAGCATGGAAATATATATGCCTGCAATGACAAGAAGAAAAGAACAAAAGAGTGAAAATGTTAAAATAGCAATGGGCTGGATGCACTGCACGAGGAACAGATTAAAGATAGACAAAGGAAGTAATTGAATGGATACCAAGAGATGAAAAAAAAACTAGAAGATGACCACATAAAAGATAGGAAGATGAAATCATAAATGTTGCAGGTGTGACATGGAACAGAGAAGCTGTAGATTGAAGCAAGTGGAAACATCTTGGGGAAGCCTGCATCCAGCAGTGGATCCATATAGGCTGATGGTAATGGTAATGGTATATACACAGTTAGGTCCATATATATTTAAGGCAAATAAGTGGAATGTTTTACAATGGCCAAGTCAATCACCTGACCTGAATCCAATTGAGCATGCAAAGGCAAAGGCAAACCTGAAGGCAAAACTCCCCAAGAACGAGCAGGAACTAAAGACAGCTGCAGTACAGACCTGGCAGAGCATCACCAGGGAAGAAACCCAGCATCTGTGATGTCTATGGGTTCCAGACTTCAGGCAGTCACTGACTGCAAATTATTTTCCACCAAGAATTGAAACTCACAATTTAATTCAGGATTATGTTAGTTTGTCCAAATACTTTTGAGCCCCTAAAATTGGGGGTACCACATATAAAAGTGGGTGTAATTCCTACACTGTTCACCCAATTTGGATGTAACTACCCTCAAATTAAAGATGAAAGTCTACACTTCAATCTATTTATGAAAATTGTGTCACTGTCCAAATATTTATGGACTTAAATGTATGTGTGTGTGTATATATATAATGTGTAATATAAATAGTGTAAATTTATAAATAGCAACTACTTATATACCAGTTTTAATTAAGAAGAACTGAAGTGCTGTTATGAAATCAAAATTAAATCCTAACAAGTAACAATTCTTAATCTGAGATCTGAAAGGATACTGAATAGTGCCCTACTTTTAAAATACCGTAAAACTTCAATTAAACACCCCTGACACTTATTCCAAATAACTGCAAGAAGCCCCGGCGTCAATTGGAGACCGGCGATTGTAGGAGACCGGCATTTGTATTAAACATTCATAAATAAAAAGACATTGCGGACTCATGCAGGGTAAGAACAGCCTGGACACATTGCTTAATTGTAGAAGTAGGTTAATAGGCCAGGCTTTTATTTATTTATTTTTTAAATTATTATTATTATTTAATAATTTGCTTTCCAAAGTGCAGACAAATCATATTCAATGTATGGTGAACTATACATTGGATTGAAAACAAGATACCGGTAATTCAATTAGCCATCTGTGATTCAATATACTATGATCTCTCACTAAATAAACAAAAAGCACTTCAACAAAACTGTGGAAATACGCTTACCATCAACATTATACTTCATTAATGCACTGTTTTTGTCGCATTTGACCATCCACTAAACAGTATGGTAATTCCACAATTAACAGCAATACAAATATACAGCTATATATATATATATATATATATATATATATATATATATATATATATATATATATATATATAGTTAAAGTGAGAAATACATTAATAAAAACACGTATATATGTATAATATACGGTATATATGTTTACTGAAAACAAGAAAGCAAAACTAAAGAATACAAGAATGCAAAAAATGGAAGGTTCTTTCAAATGTGTTAATGCATCTTTAGAAACTGTATCGATTTTCCTTTTCTTTATTTATAAAACACTGTCAAGTAACCCGGCGTTTATTAAAGACCGGCTTTTGTTTACATGATTATGCAAATCAACCTGGAGACTATTGGAGACCGGCTGCTATTTGAGACCCAGCGAGCATTGGAAGTTTTACGGTAATTATTCAAATTAGAAGGCTCTACACATGTGCCTAAGGATATGACTGCAATAACTAGCTAGGGTTTATCCAGCTACAATGCAAATATTAAAATTGCAAGTGATCCTGGAAACTGCTCATGTGACAGGTGCAGTGTGCTGGATCAGATCCAATAACAAACAAAATTAAAAACAAAAGATAATCCATGTGTGGTAAGGTGGCAAATGCAGCTGGCATGTGCATGGCTTACTTGCATTTTAATTTTGGTATTAAAAAATAAATTAAAACATTTCAGAAGTGCTAGATCAGACCTGAACATTTGCCAAAATTATCCTAGAGAGCCTTATTAGTAATGTGGCACTTCAGGATCCTACATTAACGTAGATGGTCACATGAAGGCCCCGAGGTGCCAAATCACCAATTAGACCAAGAGTTTCAGCACTTAGTGCCTGAAATGCCCCACGCCATGAATGTAACTGTAAAGAACGAGACCTGATAAATTATACTTTCACATATAGCTATTAAGAAAACCGTTTTCACATGCCCTAGTTCACCTAGAACATCATAATTTATACAACATTGGTAATCATGCCCTTCCTTTGCAATTACAGATTCACTCTGCTATAAAAACATTTTTGCTGGCAATGATTTTTGCTGCCCTGTGAAGCATCACAAATGAGGATTTAGACATTGTTACACATCAAATCCTCCGATAAGAATGGTTCCCGCACTAGAGGATTAGGACCTGTTATTCAGCAATTTCTCCTATGACATTTTTTAATGATAAAAAAGCATGTGTCAGTTTTGTCTGATAATTATGGACTACCAAACATCTATAACTACAATTCACTGTACACCACATGCTAAACATTCATTTCTAGGGAGCGGCAGAAAAAAAATTCACACACCGTTTGTTTACCCAGTTTTATCAACTGGAATATTTTTCAATGTTTCAAGTAAAAGTGTTTCTTTTGTATCTCCCATTTCACATCCATAAAATTACACAACAGTTTAGAAAAGTATTGATTATCTGAATCCATATATTTGGTATGTGTAGTGAAGCAAACTGTGCACTTTTTAAATGCATTAAGATCGGACAATCCATTCTTTCCCTTTTTTCTGCAAAACTCTTCGGTCTGAATAGGTTAAGCTAAACCATCCTCATCAATCCAATTGTCAGATGTAGTATTCATTAGATTAATCTAAAATTAAGTTAGCATTAAGTAAATACATTTTATGAATTTAGTGTAAGACAGTAAAACAGTCAAAATAACAAAAGGCAAAAACTAATAACAATACTTTGTTTCCATCGCTTGTATCCTTAATCATCTTCAACTTACTTGATTTTGCACTGCAAAACAGGCAGATAGTCAATTTTTATCTCATAAAGAATAGCTTTCATTCAGTGTTTTTTTCTGTTGCTTGGAGCTTTTTGCTAAAGGTCTAACTGACACTTCTAGTAAAGGTAAATGTTCTTAGAGGAATCACATAACTGCCGGGTGAAAGTGTACCACTCTGCTATAGGGTTTCTGTCTTTTGACGTACTGATTACTGACCTTGTACACTGTTATTTAACTTTTTAGCTGTTATCCAGAAAATAATACTGCTTTCCTCCACATAAAAAATAAATAAATAAGAAATCCTTGACAGAATCTAAAAGGTGAAGTCTTATCCCAGTTACACTTGAGGGTACATGACCAAGTTGGAATTTTAAATTCAAGCAGCAAAGCACACACATGATTTAAAAATGGAGCGGCAGTAGCCTATACATTCTGCAGATGCCTGTGGAACAGTGGTATCTCAGTACGAAAGTCTCTCAAGAGTTTTCAAAGCCCTGAAGAGATTAGGAATGTGTGACTGAGAAAATCTGTACTGCATTAACAATTCCTAATCCTTGCATACAAACTATTGTCCCTGTACTGATTGTTTACTGTTAATACCTTCATTGTAAGTTTAAGGTCAGAGGTGTGTTTAAAAATCAGGTAATGTGACCTGAAATGAATGCATTAGTAAAGGTGCACATATATGACAAAATTATATTTTCCTCTTGCAGTTACTTCAAAGTTGTTAAGCAGTTTGCTCTCCATAATTATTAGTTTATAAAAGTCCTAGAAATAAATACATTATATAATACACATACTGTTTAACCTCAGGCAAAGAAAAACTGCATCCCTGAATTACAGAGGAAGATGCCAAGCGTAGAACAAATATGTTTCTATATAACAGAGAAAATCATTTATGAAGCATGTATGATCAGCCAGAGACTGAGAGAAAGGAGAGATCTGGTTCCTAATGTGTTTTTTTATGTATTTTGTTTAAACAGTACAAGGGACTATAGTGTACACTGCGAGTAAACTTATTTAACTTAGTTATGTTATTTTGTATTGTTTCCCACTGAAATCTGCAACACTGCAAAGAAGGCCTCCAACAAAAGTTTTGCACTGTTGCCCTTTTCTCCCAACTCCTGAACTGTTTCAGCTAACTCCAACTGCCACTTGACAATGCTCCTTCAAAGAAGCATTTTTATAGAAAGGTGTGTTTTAAAACCATTTTCCACAAAAGCTAACACTTTCAAGCAACACCCAATCATTAGCCCTGCCAAAGTTCAAAACAGAAGAAAGCCTTATTACATTGAGTGCGGCTACAATGGTAATTACACAAAATCTCTGACCAAGGGAAAGAAAATCATAGCAGAGACAAACAAAAGTGGATTTAAAACAATGAGGATCAAGGAGTGAACCTTAATCTCTTGAACAGTCTACGTTTAAATAATTGTTAGATTTACCTCACATTTGCTGGGTGGTACCAGACATATTCTAAGAGGTCTTGGGGGACTTTAAACTCCCAGATGTTTTAAATACATGGTAACCCTCCTAGATCTACCAACCCATTTAGACTGCCAAAACAGAAACCCTTATGGCTGCAGAGTTACAACTCCCTAAAAACTCCCTTCTGTAAGGTTAGGAAGAGGGTAGTCCTATACCAAAGGAGGGCATTAAGAAAGATTGATACTTTTATGATAATTAAAGTTTGTTCAATATGTTCCTCTGCTTCTGCTTCCTATGCTCAGTTAAATACACTTTTTATGTACTTTAAAAAAGAACTCCAAAAGAAAAACAAACAAATAAACAGCTATAGATGCTTTGAATCAAAAACACAATAATGTGAATACTAGTCATCTGTAAAATTGTGGTCAATTGCATTTATAAGTCACCAACATTACCTAATGGCTTCAATTACATAATACTACACATTTTCTTTGATGTCTGCCAGAAAGACCATTTCTGTGGGACATTCAATGTTTATAATGTAGTATGTTTTGAGGTGCTGTAATGCTTAGTTCCTTTTTTGACAATTTGTAATATTGTAGTGATCTTGAGGCCTCACTAAAAGGCCCAGGCCCCTTAGTGATGTAAGGAGTTCAACATGGCTGGAACCCCAAGGATGTTTCAATATATATATTTAAATATATAAAAATAATGTTATTTATCCAACAATCTGTTTCCAATAACCACTTCATCCGGTACAGGGTCACAGTGAGCTGGGGCCTTACCAAGTGGGAACAGGGAACAAGGCAGGGTGCACTGTGGACCTGATGCCAGAACATCTCTTGCAATTCACACACACCACACTCACACGACTACAGAGTTTAAAGTAGCCAATCAAATGAAGCAGTATTTCCTTGAGATGAGGGAGGAAACCAGTGCGCCAAGTGAAAACCCATGTGGCCCCGGAGAACAAGCAAACTCCACACTTGCAGACACCCAAAGCCAGAATCAAACATGGGTGCCAGGAGCTGTGAGGCTGCAGTGTTCACCACTGCAAACTGTATGTATGTATGTATCTATCTATCTATCAGCCAATGAGAAGTAATTCTTTGCATTTAGATGTTCACAGTTTCCAGAATAATCTCTCCCTAAAGCTTGAAACTGTCATTGTAATTCTCTTGTCTTCTTTCTCACTTACCTTGTACTCTTGAATGTTTATGTGGAGACTGGGAATAGGCTATCAAGTTGAGACTGTTTATTATGTCAAATTTAAAAATGAACCGAGCATAGGTAAAACCATACATCAATAAGCTATTTATTGTTTTTGTTATTCATATACTGTTCATTTACCATTTCTAATATTGACTAGGCCATATGCATGAATTTTGTAACTATGGAGACCTGCAAAACCTACACAAAATGTGATCACGCAGGTCTATGAGGATTAAAGATATATTTGTTTTTATACAATGTGAAAGGATCAAAGCAATGTGCTTGGCATATAAGTACCATATACAAGAGACAATTAAAAATCAAACCTAAGCCAGAATCCAGCTTCTGCACTGAATACAATAAATCTATAATCCTGGAACTCAGCTTGACTTAATTGAAAACCCTGAAACCTGTTTATTCATTACAGATGTTATTTTTTCACATAGGTAGTTAACTTAACTGTTGTTAAGGAAAATAAATACTGTTGAATAAGTTGAATGTAATCATAGTATTTCTTAAAATGACTGGATAAACAAAATACATAAATAACAGTTAATGTACAGATCATACAGCACCTCCTCAAACCAGAAGGAAGATGAAGACATATGTTCATGCTTAAAAGACATAATGCTCATTCTGAGTTTTAGAACAAATACCCTAGTTAAGCTGTCATCTATTTACCAGATATTATCCTTTTGATGTTTCTGATAAAAAAAAAAAAATATATATATATATATATATATATATATATATATATATATTGTAAATACATTTGAAAACAGCTTTGTGTTGGATGATAGTAATATTGAATGTGTAAAATAAAGCAGGCAAGGAGGAGGGCTTGTCTGAGTGACAGCACACAGTGGTCTATCAGCAGCTTTGAAATTTTCAGCACTTCCCATTGCATAGGCATATTACCCCATGTTCAGAGTGATTTATTTATATTTCTTGGTTTATTTTTCAGATAATCTTTATTTTATGTTTTCTTGTGTATATATATATATATATATATATATATATATATAGTTAATGAGGGAAATAAGTATTTGATCCCCTATCAATCAGCAAGATTTCTGGCTCCCAGGTGTCTTATACAGGTAATGAGCTGAGATAAGGAGCACTCTCATGTCAGGGACAAGATTGTATAGCTACACAAGGCTGGAATGGGCTACAAGACCATCGCCAAGCAGCTTGGTGAGAAGGTGACAACAGTTGGTGCGATTATTCGCAAATGGAAGAAACACAAAATAACTGTCAGTCTCCCTCGGTCTGGGGCTCCATGCAAGATCTCACCTCGTGGAGTTTCAATGATCATGAGAACGGTGAGGAATCAGCCCAGAACTACACGGGAGGATCTTGTTAATGATCTCAAGGCAGCTGGGACAATAGTCACCAAGAAAACAATTGGTAACACACTACGCCGTGAAGGTCCCCCTGCTCAAGAAAGCACATGTACAGGCCCGTCTGAAGTTTGCCAACATCTGAATGATTCAGAGGAGAACTGGATGAAAGTGTTGTGATCAGATGAGACCAAAATCGAGCTCTTTGGCATCAACTCAACTCGCCGTGTTTGGAGGAGGAGGAATGACCCCAAGAACACCATCCCCACCGTCAAACATGGAGGTGGAAACATTATGCTTTGGGGGTGTTTTTCTGCTAAGGGGACAGGACAACTGCACTGCATCAAAGGGACGATGGACGGGGCCATGTACCGTCAAATCTTGGGTGAGAACCTCCTTCCCTCAGCCAGGGCATTGAAAATGGGTCGTGGATGGCTATTCCAGCATGACAATGACCCAAAACACACAGCCAAGGCAACAAAGGAGTGGCTCAAGAAGAAGCACATTAAGGTTCTGGAGTGGCCTAGCCAGCCTCCAGACCTTAATCCCATAGAAAATCTGTGGAGGGAGCTGAAGGTTCGAGTTGCCAAACGTCAGCCTCGAAACCTTAATGACTTGGAGAGGATCTGCAAAGAGGAGTGGGACAAAATCCCTCCTAAGATGTGTGCAAACCTGGTGGCCAACTACAAGAAACGTCTGACCTCTGTGATTGCCAACAAGGGTTTTGCCACCAAGTACTAAGTCGAAGGGGTCAAATACTTATTTCCCTCATTAACATGCAAATCAATTTATAACTTTTTTGAAATGTGTTTTTCTGGATTTTTGTGTTGTTATTCTGTCTCTCACTGTTAAAATACACCTACCATTAAAATTATAGACTGATCATTTCTTTGTCAGTGGGCAAACGTACAAAATCAGCAGGGGATCAAATACTTTTTTCCCTCACTGTATATGGATAAGCTTTTAATGCATGTACATCCAGAAAAAAATTATACTTAACATTTGAGACCCTGGATATTTCAAATTAACCCAAAAATTACCCTTACTGTCCCACAACAGTAATAAAAAAAATAAAAAATTATACCAATTAGTTTTTCAGCGCTACAATTTTAAATCATTTTATATTTTCCTAAAGCTTTCTGTTACACTTCCAGTTTGAATTTAAGAACAACTCTGTCTCATCTGTGGGGCGAAACTTAACAAATAAATAATTAATGAAGACAATACAACGCCTCAACTAAATAAATACGTGTAAAAGTCCAAAGACATATGAATCAGACCTCCCACTGCTTCTGCGTTTGCTCACCCCCTTCGACCAAGGGGGGACAATGTAATTGAAGTTTTGTCTTGTTGGGATTCTGCTGGAAGAAAATTGACAAGGAGAGCAGTAACTTCTTCTGGATAAACAGATTTCTGGCCAGACTACCGATGAAAGCATACGCCCCGGAAGAAAGACGACTTGTCAGCAGGATACAAAGTAAAGATTCTTTGCTGAAGAAAAGCGCTCAATGGGTGGCTGGTTTTCTTATTAGTTTTTCAAATCATTCAGCCTGTCTGTGACAGAGTCTGTAAGGGGTCCTCATTTACAAGGGGCTTTCCTTTTTTACCATCCTATAATTACCCTGTCACAATGCCACTGGCTTATGGAGAAGACAACTTGTTAATCTTTAACAGGGAATTAGTTAAACCTACATATTTTCACTTCCAAGTTTTAAAATACTTCAGAGCGATATTGCATTGCATCTTAATTGCCAAAGAAGGTGGGTATTGAAGGTGGGCGTAACTAACAGAAAAACAGAAATAATAAATAGAAAGTGTGCATTCAGGGCCATGCTCAAAATTTTGCATGAACATTTTAATCATTGCCTGAAATGTGTGAATTAAATAAAATGTAAATGGTAATAGAACAGGCTACTGTACAAAGAAAAAACAACAGAAAAAGGTGTGGTTTGTATCACAGCCACATTAGCATCTATTGCGGGGAAAAAATAAAACATTGGCAGCTTTCTTTGAAGACAACTGGGAATTGAAAATATGGACCTTGAAATAAGTGTGGATTTCATCTGATTTCTGCCATTTCCTTTTACTGGTAAATCTAAAGCAATCCAATAGATATTAAATACTGTAAAGATATCATATTCTGTTTCCTTGTGGCTTAAGGAAGGTTTAAAACTTACATTATTTAATTTATATGTCTATATAGCAGTCTTGCTGCCCATCAGGTAGATATGGTAGAATATAATTGAATGTTTCTAAAGCAATCTTGTTGCTTCTTACATGATAAAATATCATTGCAATCCTATCTCACTGTGCACTTAATGTCTCTTTGATTGCAATGAAAGGCAAGGCTTTCAACTCTATTACAATGGGCACATTTAAAATATACTTTTTTTGTTTCTATTCATTCAGGAAACATCAAAAGGAAATATCTAATTTACTGTATCAATTCAACATTAAGCAAAGTGTTTTATATTGTTCAGAAGGTACCCCATAATACCCCGTTTTCCCACGAAACGTAGAAAGCAACTTCAACTACAGTTATTATTATTATTATTATTATTATTATTATTATTATTATTCACAATTATCAACTAACCATTTAAAAATCATGCAAAGACACATATACACACATACACCATTTATGGAATCACAAGAATATCTGCATGTATTGTAAGATTCAGAACAGTAAAACATTATATAATTATTTCGAGGTCCATATTCCAATAAGGCAGTCTACCTTTTCTACCTTCTGACCCACAATATACCAGTATTCTGTGCTCCGAATGTTCAACTCCCAGAGTACAGGGTAGTCAATTCCACTAAATATGATGGCAAGCTAAAAGTTAGCTTAGCACTTGTGGTTCAATGAAGCCCTTTTGGAAGTCTGCTCTGTCAATATAAACCACTCTGCTAGGTTCACTAAAAACATTGTGCTAAGGTTAAATGCTTAACTATGTGCATCCTGTTACTTATTCCAGCCTTCCTGTTCATTTTTCTCTAGGATTCTGTCACTTACACCTCACATTTTCCATTCATATTTTGCAACGCCTATTACAGTAATTTAATATGGGTATTTCAGAACAGAAAAAAAAATAAAAAAATTCAGAAACCATTGCTTATTTCCTTTTATCTATAGTATTGATACCACTGTTATATGATTAAATGAATATTCTCTTAAAAGCTGTGATTGCATTGTAAGCAGCTCAAATTATTAAATTACCTTAATTTTCATAATCTCACCATCAGAAAAATGTCTGTTATATGTGCCAACATATTTCGACCACATTTTTTTGTTTAACATTGAGCTGTGAAATGATTTCAATATCAATAGTTACTTGGCATCTAGATTTATACAATACTTTAAAATAAACATTGCCTTATCCTGTTTCTAGAGACGTATTAAAAAAGTTAAAGTAAATAGAACATATATCACACATTACATTAATATATTCAAGGTTTTAATTAATATATCTGTATCTCTTGATAACTGTTCTCACATCATCGAGGAAAAAAATATTGCTTAAGCAACTGAAGTCTTGAGCAAGTAAAATATCTCTAAGTGGTATCTCTAAATGTAGTGCACCTGAAAAGAGGCTAGTGGGACATTTATTATTTATTCCATCACAATAAATGTATAGATCATCCATTATTTCTGAAATGTGTGAAGAAAGCTTTTTATTTCAGCATTTGTAATTCCATGAATCAGTTTTAAATAACATTGTACAGTCAAAAAAACAAAACAAAACACATGTGCTTCAATGAGAAAATCTTAACTTTTCATTCCAGTGATGATCCGGCGATGATCCAGGGATCAAATATCTAAAAAAAACCTCTATCACCAAATCAATAACTTATCGGATGCATAAGAGCCATAAAACATCATAATCAACTCTTTGGTTAGTAATAGCTCTTCAGTCTCAATATCGTTTAATGTTAAGATCAATGTTACTGACTAAAAATGCCAGAATAGAGTATCACAGACCTAGATCTTCGGATCTTTTATTGTCATTCTGCAATATTTTCTCTGGCTAACTGACTCATCCCAGGAATAATGCAATAGCATTTACATCCAATAATCTTTAATCAAATTCAAAGACTTCTGAGGGAATTTAAAAAAGCAACTTATTTTCAAATGTCATTATCACAATTCTTATCGATTCCTGGACTTACGTCTTTGTATCTTGTTTATTTATAGTTTTACAATATTGAAAATTATAATAATACTCATGGAAGATATGAACAACATTTTGTGAGTTCCCCTTTGGACACTCTGGTTCCAAAGTATTTTTTGTGTCAGTCTGGTTTACATCAACAAGCATATAATAACCTGCTATAAAACCATCTTTAAGAAAACATAAACAAATTAAAAAATAACAAAGTGCATGTGGCTACACTAGGTGTTACTAAATTCCTTATTTGTGGCTATTTATATCTTTAGTCCTCCATATGCTGTCTTCAGCTCACTTTGCATGTTGATGGGCAGTTGTCTATTTGTTGACAGCAATGTGAGACATATTACAAATGCATGTGTATTCCATACTGCCCATCCTTGTCAACAGTAAACAAGGTTTCCTCAACTGAAAAGGACAGATAATACAACATGATTTCCACATCCACAATTGTATACTGTACACTTCCTACGCAGGTAATCCAAAGTGCTTCACAGCTACAAAAAATATAATCCTATAAACTAACAAGTGTGAGTTTGCTAAAAACTAAAAATAGGGAAATTAATGACATAAGATTATTAAGAATTAGTCTGTTATAGTTAAATTAAATTCCACAACCAATCAAGCTGTGTAATTGTTTTGAATAAACGTAATTTCTTAGGGTTATACGGCAGCTGAGCAGTAATCAACAAACCAGTGTGAAAGTCAATCTAATAATGGACAAAACAAATTCGATTTCAGTTAACCTTAAAAACAGCAGAGGTTTCTACAAATTTACAATGAGCACCACAAGGGGCCTAGGAAATGAAGATGTTCTAAGGCTCACAGACACAATACTTTCACAGTTAACATAAGACTTGTGTATGTTGAAGGACTGTCAGCTTGGCTGATTGCATTCTGGATCATTAAAACACAAGAAAAGACGAACATACGGAAATGTCAATCAAAGCATCAATGCTTATAAAGTAGTTTGTGATTTGATCTCAGGACACAAATTCTATATAATCCTTCAAATCAATCGTTAAAATTCTAGGCAAACTCCAATTCCAGGCCTGCCCTCTCCTTCCTCCTTGCCTCCCTAATCCCTTTAACCTCACCTCCCTGCCTCTCCCCTCCTCCTCCTCCCCTCCATTCCCCTCTCTGGAGGTCTGTGGAACTGCCACTCAGCTTTCAACAAGGCCGACTTCATCTCCTCCTTCGCCTACCAACCATTCTCTGGATTTCCTTGCTTTCACTGAGACATGGAACTCAACCACCCCTGCTGCACTATCCTCTCTGAACAGGGCTCCTTCTCTCCTCTCCACTCTCTCCCCCTTTCTCTCCTCTATCACGACTAACAGCTGTGAATGCCATGCAGTAGAACTCACCTCTCCCTCTCACCTCTTCCTTCTAGTTAACTTCTGCCCTCCCGGTCCACTTCCTGGACAAACTCAACTTTCTTCTTTCCTCCCTCCCCTCACTGTCCTCACCTACCATCCTCCTGGGAGACTTCAACATCCACCTCTCCAACTCTCTCTCTCCCAGTCTCCCCTCACTCACAGGGCAGGCCGCCAGCTAGATCTTAGGTTCTCAAGAGGCTGCTCCCCTTCGAAGCTCTCTGTAACACCCCTGGACATCTCAGACCACCACTTCATCTCCTTTTCCCTTTCTGTCCCCTCCCCAGCCCACCCCACCCACTCCCTCTGTCACCTTCTGCCATAATCTCCATTCCGTCTCCCCCTCCACCCTTGCCTCCACTGCTCTCACTCTCTTACCTTCCATTGATTGTTTTTCCCATCTGTCTGTTAACTGTGCTACCTCCTCTTTGCTCTCCTCCCTCACCTCCTCCCTTGATTCTCTCCATCCTCTCACGTCTTGTCCTGTCCGTCCCTCCCCTCCACAGCCTTGAATCTCTTCCATTCTCCACTCAACACGATCCAGTCTGCGTGCCACTGAACAGAAGTGGAAGATGTCCAAACTCCCAGCTGCCCTCGAACTCTACCGCTCTCTACTTTCCACATGCTCCTCCTCACTCACCTCAGCCAAGAAGTCTTACTTCCAATCACTCTTTGAATCCTCTGTCAACAACCCACCGCAAACTCTACTCCACCTTCTCCTCCCTCGTCTCTCACTGCAGATGATGTTACCTGCTTCTTCTCCTCCAAGATCACAGACATCCGCAAGCTCTTCAACAGTCCCCCTCTCTTCTCCCATCCTGCCCAAGTCTCCCACCGATCAAGCTTCCTCTTCTTCATTCTCAACTCACTCTGACTCTGAACTTTCCTCTCTCCTCCTATGTCACAAATCCACAACGCGTGCCCTGGACCCTCTCCCCACTCGCCTCCTCCAAGTGACTGCTCCTGATCTTCTCCCCTTCATCTCCTCCGTCCTCAACTCTTCCCTCCTCTCTGGCTGTTTCCCCTCTGTATTTAAACAAGCTGTTGTCATCCCACTCCTCAAGAAACCTAACCTTGACCCCACCTCTCCTCAGAACTACTGCCCTGGCTCCCTACTCCCCTTCCTCTCAAAGACCCTTGAGTGAGCTGTCCACCATCAGCTCTCTGCATTTCTTTCCCATCACTCACTTCTTGATCCTCTGCAATCTGGCTTCCGCACAGCTCACTCCACTGAGACTGCTCTCCTGGCAGTCACTGACTCCCTCAGCTGTGCTCGAACGGCCTCCTTCTCCTCAGTCCTCATCCTCTGCAGCATTTGACACTGTCGATCACTCCATCCTCCTCTCCTGCCTCGCTGACCTTGGAATCTCTGGGACTGCTCTCACCTGGTCCTCCTCCTACCTCAATGACTGGACCTAGCAAGTGACATGGCGAGGTTCCTTATCCACACCCAAACCTCTCCTCACAAGCGTACCCCAAGGCTCCATCCTGGGCCCCCTCCTGTTCTCTCTCTACACTCGCTCCCTGGGCCCCCTCATCGCATCCCATGCAGATGATGCCCACATCTTCCTGTCTTTCCCCTCCTCTGACCTTCTCATCCCCTCTTGCATCTCTTCCTGTTTGTCTGCTATCTCTACCTGGATGCACTCGCACCACCTCAAGCTCAACCTCTCCAAATCTGATCTCCTCTCCCCCCGCCCCGCCCCTCACCTTCTGCTGACCTCTCCATCTCAATCCCCTTGGAATCTACAACACTCTCTCCCTCTTCTTCTGCTAAGAACCTAGGAGTCACCCTCGATCCTGTGCTCTCCTACACTCAGCACATCACCACAATGACACGCACCTGCAGATTCTTCCTGAGCAACATACGCCGAATCTGACCCTTCCTCACCAACTACTCTACTCAGCTGCTCGTCCAATCACTGGTCCTCTACCGCCTGGACTACTGCAACTCCCTCTTGGCCGGCCTGCCTGCAACTACTACATGCCCGCTCCAGCTCATCCAGAACTCTGTGGCTTGTCTGGTATTCTCTCTGCCCAGATTCGCACACGCTACTCCACTGCTCTGCTCCCTCCTCTGGCTCCAGATACCGGCACGCATCCAGTTCAAGACACTGACCCTTACCTACCACTGTCTCGAACACACTGCACCGAGTTACCTTCAGACCCTCATCTCTCCATACATCCCCTCCAGACCACCCCAAGAACAATCAGGAACTAAAAACAGCTGCAGTACAGGCCTGGTAGATCATCACCAGGGAAGAAACCCAGCATCTGTGATGTCTATGGGTTCCAGATTTCAGGCAGTCATTGACTGCAAAGGATTTGCAACCAAGTATTGAAACTCACAATTTAATTCATGATTATGTTAGTTTGTCCAAATACTTTTAAGCCCATAACATTGGGGGGGGTGGGCACATACAAATGTGTGTAATTCCTACAGTGTTCACCCAATGTGGATGTAACTACCCTCAAATTAAAGATGAAAGTCTACACTTAAAGCACATCTTTGATTGTTAATTGTTTCCTTTCAAATCCATTGTGGTGGCGTACAGAGCCAAAATTATGACAATTGTGTCACTGTCCAAATATTTATGGACCTAACTGTATATATACTGTATATACAGTACTGTGCAAAAGTTTTAGGCAGATGTGAAAAAATGCTGTACAGTAAGAATGCTTTCAAAAATAGACATGTTAATAGATTATATTATATCAATTAACTAAATGCAAAATGAGTGAACAGAAGAAGGAGTTTTGCATGATGGATAAGTATCTGCCTGTACTTCTCAGCATTGAGGAGACCATTAATTCTGAAAAAATCCCCAACTCCATTTGCAGAAGTGCAGCCCCAAACGTGCAAGGAACCTCCACCATGTTTCACTGTTGCCTGCAGACACTCATTCGTGTACCGCTCTCCAGACCTTTGGCGAACAAACTGCCTTTCAAATTTTGACTCATCAGTCCAGAGCACCTGCTGCCATTTTTCTGCACCCCAGTTCCTGTGTTTTCGTGCATAGTTGAGTCGCTTGGCCTTGTTGCCACGTCGGAGGTATGGCTTTTTGGCTGCAAGTCTTCCATGAAGGCCACTTCTGTCCAGACTTCTCCAGACAGTAGAAGGGTGTACCAGGGTCCCATCTGCTGCAGTAAGTTTTCTTGGCCGACCACTGCATCTACGTCAACTACCTTGTGTCTTGTTGTTGTGTTCAGTCTTGCCATGGTGTATGATTTTTGACAGTAAACTGTCTTCAGCAAGCTCACCTTGTTAGCTGAGTTTGGCTGTTCTTCATGCAGTTTTTTAAATCCTACACGGCTGTTTGTGTTTCAGTTAATGATTGTGTTTCAACCTACATATTGAATTGATGAACCTGTTTGGTATACTTGTTTAAACTGACAACTGACTATATGCCTACAAAACCCCTGACTTTGTGCAAGTGTACCTAGAAGAATTAATATGGTTTTGAAGACAAAGGGTGGTCACACCAAATATGGATTTGATTTAGATTTTTCTTCTGTTCACTCACTTTGCATTTAGTTAATTGATAACTATAATCTATTAACATGTCTATTTTTGAAAGCATTCTTACTTTACAGCAGTTTTTCACACCTGCCTAAAACCTTTGCACAGTACTGTATATATTGAGAACTTCTCGTTTATCACAATGACAAGGCAATAGCTGTCTAAGTTTGAATGGGAACAGACATCCCGGTGAGTGGGTGAATGAGCTGAGTCTCAATTGCTGTGAGCATAAATATGGAAAAGCAACTTTTTTTAAATTCAGTATGCCATTTTCAAAGTCTTTGAATTTTTTACAGTATGCAAAAAATATGAGTCATAAAGTTGCAGTATTTCTTAAAGCTTATATTGTTTCCATACCACATACTGACTACATACTTTCAGTGTTTTTATGAAGTCAAATTCGATCCTGTTTCAGACATCCAATAATTAGCTCAGTCGGCCCATTTTTTGATTCTTGACAGTGTAATTTTAAATCATTAATATCACAGTTGCAGGTGGTTTCCTGCATTTTAATTGGAGGCATTACATATTCTGGGACTTGACACCAAGAAAAAAAAATATATATATATCAATATATATATATGACAAGAATTATAAATATAAAATCCTAAAATCATGATAAGTTACTAGGGCTTACAAGTCTACAAGGTTTCATCAATTCTTGACACTTAAGAAATCAATTAAACTAGTGCTGTCATTTTCTTTTACCTATTATTTTGGATGAAGTCAAGAATTTGACATCTGCATACTCAAAATATTGCACTGTGGAGATATAACTCTGCTCATGCTGCCTCCCTCTCTTCTATCCTAATCCTCCTCAGTCTCTCTGCAGCCTTTTACACTGTCCATCACTCCATTCTCCTCTCCTCCCTTGACAACCTTAGAATTTCTGGCACTGCTCATGCCTGGTTCTCCTCCTTCTGTACTGGCTACACCTGCCAGGTAATATGGCGTGGCTGTTTGTCCACACACCGCAACCTCTCTTAATAGGTGTGCCCCAAGGATCTGTCCTGGGCCCTCTCCTGTTCTCTCACTACACCCGTTTTCTGGGCCCCCTCATCACGTCCCCACTCGCATCTTTTCCTGTCTCTCTGCCATCTCCTCATTGAATGCACTCACATCATCTCAAGCTTAACCTTTTCATCTTCTTTGCTTTCCCTCCTCCAGCCCACCTCTGCTTCTCTCCTGCCTGGATTACTGCAACTCCCTCCTGGCTGTCCTGCCTGCATCTGCTACCTGCCTGCTCCATCTCATCCAGAACTCGACTGCTTGTCTGGTGTTCTCTCGGTTCTGATTCACACATGCTACACCACTACATGCCCTCCACCGACTCCCTATCTCATCTAGAATCCAGTTTAAGCAAGACATTGCCTCAAGCAGTCTGAGCCTAGCTACCTACAGACTCTCATCACTTCCTACACTCCCTCCAGACAGCTCCAGTCTTCCAGTGCCAGAAGACTCCCTGTATACCCTCTCCGCTCCCCTTCCTAGAGTCTGCTCCTTTTCCACCCTTCATCCTAAGTGGTGGAATCACCTTCCCACTGTGCAGTCCCTGATCACCTTCCAGCGTTTACTCAAGACATATCTGTTATACAGCAGGATTATTGTATTTTGTACTGATTGTATTTTAATGCACTTTGTAATGCTTTAAAAATGTTCTTGAAAAAACTTGGTAAGGGCGTCTGCTAAGAAAGAAATACTACTACTACTACTACTACTACTACTACTACTACTACTACTACTACTAATAATAATAATAATAATATAGGCTGCATCTGTGGATCTCACTGTCAGTGCACTCTGGCCAATTGCAAACTCTTGGGGTGTTCTTTGGTGTCGTTTGGTGTCCAATTCAGAGTTGGATTCTCAGAGTGTTCAACTTCAAAATGACTACAGAATGTAATGGCTTGCTGTGGTGGATGTGGTTATGAAAATTAAATCTTAGCTACACAATGAGACGGTTCCTAATTGTATTCTCCTGTTAATGCATTCCATATAGAAAGTGCCCCTGAAATATAGTTGATAAATAAATTGATTAGTGACGAATCTTTAAAAACATGACATTTAATCAATCTATTTGTGTGGAATGATCTGTACATTTGTCTGATAACAGCAACAAACCACGGATTAAAACACTACAAAGTTTCAGATCAATTGAAAACTAAAGTCAAAAAAACATGCTCTGAGGCACTTTGGAGAGATTTCCCGGATGCTTGAGTTCATAAATGCATCCATAGTCTAATAAAAGACATAAAATAACACTAACCATAGCATAGTGCACATACATATACACACACAGTCACCCATACATACACTTGAGGTCTTAAGACTTGTCTGCAGCTACACAGAAATAGATAATGGAATACATTTTTGTGTTATAACCTGCAGTATAACTTCACAGTCCATAAGGGTTTAAAACATACCATTTGAATTACTACAGATAAATTAAGTGAAAGGGTTGTCTAAAATTCTCAATGGAGTCAAATAAATCACATCATGAACAAGGCTGTATGACCACGTTTTATCTTTGTCATAATTTTAGTTGTTTGGGAAGTCATCAGCACCAGCACTAGCATGAGGATATTGTTCTATACTTCATTATGAAAAAGAGTGAGTTATACTTTGATTGAGAAAGTTCTACATTATTATGTTTTTTTCCCCCATTTGGAATATACAACTTTTTCATATATGAATATCTTATCTATATATCTATATATGTATGTTAAAAATACTTACTGTAAGGAACACACTCATACTGAACTTCAAGGTACTTGTATGTCCCAGGACAAGGATCTGGAAAGACATCAGGTCCAGCAACCACTGCGCATTGGGTCCGATTATTGCATCTGAAACAAGAAACAATAACACAATTTTTTTTTAAAAGGATTATTATATTACTGAATCCCAAAATACAATTAACACCTGATTAAAATACATTATGCTGATAAACTCATCATGAGGTATACAAAAACCATTCTGACAGACAGAGGCTTCAATCTGGCACATTTCCAGGCTCTCCTACACATACTTGAGTATATTCCCAATGCTATGAAGTAGACACTGTGCCATCGGTAAATCATCTCTCTTGAAGAAAGAAATATACACTCACCTAAAGGATTATTAGGAACACCTGTTCAATTTCTCATTAATGCAATTATCTAACCAACCAATCACATGGCAGTTGCTTCAATGCATTTAGGGGTGTGGTCCTGGTCAAGACAATCTCCTGAACTCCAAACTGAATGTCTGAATGGGAAAGAAAGGTGATTTAAGCAATTTTGAGCGTGGCATGGTTGTTGGTGCCAGACGGGCCGGTCTGAGTATTTCACAATCTGCTCAGTTACTGGGATTTTCACGCACAACCATTTCTAGGGTTTACAAAGAATGGTGTGAAAAGGGAAAAACATCCAGTATGCGGCAGTCCTGTGGGCGAAAATGCCTTGTTGATGCTAGAGGTCAGAGGAGAATGGGCCGACTGATTCAAGCTGATAGAAGAGCAACTTTGACTGAAATAACCACTTGTTACAACCGAGGTATGCAGCAAAGCATTTGTGAAGCCACAACACGTACAACCTTGAGGCGGATGGGCTACAACAGCAGAAGACCCCACCGGGTACCACTCATCTCCACTACAAATAGGAAAAAGAGGCTACAATTTGCACAAGCTCACCAAAATTGGACAGTTGAAGACTGGAAAAATGTTGCCTGGTCTGATGAGTCTCGATTTCTGTTGCGACATTCAGATGGTAGAGTCAGAATTTGGCGTAAACAGAATGAGAACATGGATCCATCATGCCTTGTTACCACTGTGCAGGCTGGTGGTGGTGGTGTAATGGTGTGGGGGATGTTTTCTTGGCACACTTTAGGCCCCTTAGTTCCAATTGGGCATCGTTTAAATGCCACAGCCTACCTGAGCATTGTTTCTGACCATGTCCATCCCTTTATGACCACCATGTACCCATCCTCTGATGACTACTTCCAGCAGGATAATGCACCATGTCACAAAGGTCCAATCATTTCAAATTGGTTTCTTGAACATGACAATGAGTTCACTGTACTAAACTGGCCCCCACAGTCACCAGATCTCAACCCAATAGAGCATCTTTGGGATGTGGTGGAACGGGAGCTTCGTGCCCTGGATGTGCATCCCACAAATCTCCATCAACTGCAAGATGCTATCCTATCAATATGGGCCAACATTTCTAAAGAATGCTTTCAGCACCTTGTTGAATCAATGCCACGTAGAATTAAGGCAGTTCTGAAGGCGAAAGGGGGTCAAACACAGTATTAGTATGGTGTTCCTAATAATCCTTTAGGTGAGTGTATAAATCATTAAATACACATTTTCAGCTGGTAGTGGTTGCTTTGCTGTTAGCAGGTCAATCATCAATTTGACAAGGAGAGAAGACTGAAAATCATAATACAACATTTAAGAAATGGGCCAAATATGGAGCAAACCATGACTGATTTGATGAGGAAACAATCGGTGAAGTACAAAATCTATCTAAATACAAAAGGGCCCATCTCCATTTCATTTATTTGGCAAATCACACTGGTGGTACATACTATAAAAAGATAGAAGGTATAGGTTTGCATATGGGTTGCATTAAGCTCATTTGGTTTTAATAAGGTCTTCACATACAAAGAAGGTGGCCCAACATTTTCTAAGCTTTAATACAAAAGAGACCATGGCTGAAGCTTCTTACAGCTTACAGTGACTATACTCAAACACCCGTGCATTACAATATTGTAAACTGCTCTGTTCCTTATTTGTACTTGTCTTCTTGCAGGTACACCATTTTAGAGGGTGAAGAAAAATAAAAAAATAAAGCCAAGAGTCATGTTTTCTTCAAATGTATTATGCATTAGAAACCCTTCGACATGTGTTTGTATATTTTATTTAATTCAGTGTTCCCTTGCATGAAAAATGTGAGCTAATCGTTTTCAGCAATCAAAATGGTTTACCCAGAACATAACAAAATAACATACATAAGGAATAAACATTTTAAGATATGGACATTTTGAGAGGATTCTGCATGGAAGGTTAGTAACTGTAACACCAAAGGTATAAATATATAGCTATAAATAATGTAATTTTAGATCCTGGGGTTCAGTCAATAGGAAGGTAGCCACTGTGCAATGCAATTAATTTCTAAAGGTTGGTAATGTGGTTGGAGTGAATAACTTCGTATTGGCGGGAAGTGTAATTTGATTTGGCCACAACCTGGGTTCAATACATACTTACTATTACTTGATTAATGCTAAAGAGAAGGAAATGTTCCACATCAGAGGGAGAGCTGAGTAAGCAGTCCCCCTATTCATGCATCACTGTACTTCCAAAATTCAATAAGCATGTTTGTGTGAAGATCTCTATTTTCTATAAATTGGTTTTCTTTAAAGGCCTTGAGGGCCAAAGAGTATTTTGGTTTGAATTCAGCGCTAGTCTTTATTAATTTGGTAAATTAAGTAATTACTCACTTAATTGGACCACTGTAAGTATTTTCCCAGAATTTATAAAACCTGCCAGGGTATTGCCCTTGAGGATCAGATAGAAAAAATGGCAGAATATTATGCTAAGGATACTGTATTTCACCATTACTTTTGATATGAACTACATTGTTAACACAGCATTTTTGGCTGATCCCACTTGATTTCAGCTGGAAATGTGCCAAGCATGTAAGAACGACGACCAAGTTGGAAATGAAAATCATGAAAATGAGTTTACCACCCAGACATTTAAAAAACAATAACCAATAACCAAAGCAAGGCACTTGAAACTGTTTTCCCCATAATAGGTAAACTGACACCCATATTTGAATAATGCAAAAGCATTAACATGAATAAAAGGATAAGTATTCCTGTGTGATTACTATATTTCAATTGATGCTTAAGAAGAAGTGGTACACATTCCCATTTTAAAAACAGAAAGTTTGGTAATGTTACTGATCGTTTCATTAGTATGTGTTTGATAGTTTTAATTTAATTCAATGTCCTTAATTGTTTGATAGGTGACAACAATTATCAGTTCTAAAAGGTAAGTATTTATTGATTGATTGATTGATTTTAAGAATCAATGTGTGTCTTTGTGTGGTTCATAAAAAATGCATCTTAATCAGATTGATTCTTATTTTTTCCAGTTAAACTGTGAGATCAGGCAATTCTTTTTATAGACAGCCTCCACATATGTAGTTATTTATTTTCTACAATGGCATTTAGGTAAGACAATTGATTTCCTGTGACACTCCTGTATTTTCTATCAAATTTCTGGTTGCTTGCATTCATTTGGTATAAATTACACAACTGATTTTTAAACAATGAATGTATGCACTGTATGTGTATTGAAATAATGTCTTAAGGTTGTATACTTACTGTCAGAAAAAAATATTGCTAATTGGTCAGTATTACTGGCACATTTGAGGCTGTTTAGGGATAATTTTATCAAATCTGTGATTGGAAAAACACCCTCCTGTCATCACAAATGCAACGAACACCTTTGAAAGACAGTTGGTTTATATCACAACTACACAATTAATTAAATGTACTTTAACACCACATCCTTTTTTTTTTTTTTTACTGCAACAGTTTCTTCAGACCACAGTTTGCTCTCTCATTTTTTTTCTTTTTTCTGAGACAAATGAGCTCATTGGAAATTGACACAATGATTCATATTGTACAATTAACAGGTTCGTTTACATTTTAATTAATATTGATCCACTCAGAAATAATCAGTTGCATCTTAAGGGAGAGTGAAAGACCCACCCTTTAAACCTGTCTCTAATGAGATGTGAGAAGAATTCCATCAGCATTCAAGCTTTAGAGGATCAAAAAAAGCACATCAGTCATTTATCCTAAGTGCAAATGCATAGTACACTCCTCTCTAACACAGCTGCAACCGTTAACTTTAACCTTTAACTATCATACACTTAAGTACGTGTCAGTCCATATATCCCAGTCCAGGATTATAACTAATTCTACAGATTCCAGATGGTTACATGAGATATATCACAATTATAATTCCCCACCCCTCCCATTTTTTTTTTTTTTTAAACCTCTGGCAAAAAATGTTAACATACCCAGTAACATACCCAGAGCAACGACATGAAGATATGCTAAAGGCCTTGATAGGGATTCTCATGCTCCATATCCCACCTCACACCCCTGAGTTATTTGATAGAGCTATGATTTTAATCAGCCCTAAAATCATATTTCCTCTGATTGCTTTTTCATAGATCCCTCTGCTATGAACCTCAAATGCTGAACTGAATCAAAGGAAAGCATGAGAATGCATTTCTTTATCTTGAAAGCAGGGGTGTGCAGAGGGTCCATTATTCATATCTGTATCTGTATTTGCATCATGTCATTTTCCTTATTCTGAATGGGAATAAAAAAAAGGAGAGGGCTACATGAAAAAGTTAAAACTTTAAAGCAATTTTGTTCAGATATGTACTGCAATATTTTTTATTTTTTTTAACGAGCCATTTGTACTGCGTTTTACTGGTGTGCTAGTTATTTTTTTGTGGACACTATAAAAATGGTATATATTTTAAAATGTTTTTTGTAGTTGGTGGCACATAGTCTGGACTGTTGACCAGAAATGTGATTTATATTTATTTAAACTGTTAAAGAGTTTCAGGACCAAGTTAAAACTGTGGTAAAGGCAGTGTTTACAAACATAAAATTGGTCTCACCGCATCCAACACTGAGAGGTCCAAACTAGTTAGGTGATGTACAACAGTCATTCTGTGCCATAAACCCAATGCCCACTCAAGGTGGACAAGTGAGAAATGAATTAGAAGGGGAAGTAGGCCAGATGCAGGCCGCCTGATTTAACACAAAAAATAGGATGTTGAAAGGCAAAGGAAATAGAATAATAACAAAATGAAATGTGAGCTAGGCAATATATATTTCCTATTATTGTTCTCTCTCTTACTCCTTCTCGCAGAGTCCAGTACCTCGTTAAGTCAGTAATGAAGACAAACTAGGAGGGATTATTTTGGGAACATTGTTACCATCCTTCAGGAGGTTTAATTGACTAGTGAGTCCTCCAGTCCTCCACTGACTCCATTGACATTGAAGCAGAGAAACTGAAGGCATGAAAGCACAGTTAGAGATAATTGCTACAATATTGCCTTTTGCATTATTATTCAGAAAGAAAGACAATATGCGTTAGAGATACAGCAATGATATTGGCATTCTGCATGCCACTACTCCAAAGTGAACCTGGGAAAGGACTGTACACATTTGATTTTGATTTGCCCCAGTTCACTGTATGTGCCTATGATTTGAGCACTTGAAATAATGAAAGTACAACTTGTATACATCTAAAAATGTGAATAGATTCTAGAGTATGGGTAGGCCTGGATTTCAAAACTCCAAATGTGTTTTATCTCATATAGTATCATGATTGCACAAATCACACATTTCCAGTCAATTAAATGCTGGTAATGCTTTTAAAAGTATTGTTCAGAACAATGTGTAGTTATCAATGGGGAGATTATTTCACCTTTTGTTCCCTGGAATTAAGAATGTAAAATCCTTTTTTTCAATTTATTAACACAACTACCCTACAACTTCCAAGTGAAAAAAAATGTAATAGAAATGTTTAGAAAACAGCCAAAACTACACTGGACTGGCTAAGGAACAAAACGATAAATGTCCTTGAGTGGCCCAGTCAGAGCCCTGACCTAAATCCAATCTAAATTTTGTGGCATAACTTGAAGACTGCTGTCCATCAACACTCCCCAAGGAATATGACAGAGCTTAAAAAGTTTTGTAAAGAAGAATGGTCAAATATTGGCAAATCTAGGTGTGCTAAATTGATACAGACCTATCCCAACAGACTCACAGCTGTAATAGCTGCCAACCACATATTAACTCAGGGATGTGGAGAATAATCCATTTATGATATTTTGGTTTTGTATTTTTTCACAATAAAAACATGTTTCCCCTTAATAGCGGGGAGTATGTTGTGCAGATAAGTAGGAAAAAAAACAACTAATTGAAATGCATGAAACTCTGAGGCACTGACAGCAAAATGTGAAATAAGTTAAAGGGGGTGTAGACTTTATATAGGCAGTCTATGTGGTGTGCAACATGCCAAATGCTGTTATCTGAAACAACAGGATTGTTTTAAAGACTAATTTCTAATTCTTCCAATTCTGAAATCTGTTGCTTCATTTAGGGTCAACTTTTGTATCTCACATTTAAGTGCATTAAACCATCCCTTGGCTGAATTCAATTGTAAATGTGACTGAGCAAGCTTAATAAATGTGTAGCTGCCTAAGGGAAGTACAGTGACAGGTTGATAGTGAAGCAAAAATAAATCAACAAACAGGGTCTACTAAAACGAGTCGGTGTCGAATTGAAAAAGTACTTAAAGAATGTTCTAAATTTAGAAATATGTGTAGTTTATAGAAGTTCAGTTTAAAAAGTAGAATTTATGTATTTCTTTTTCCTATTAAGAATCTGTTTGTAATGAATCATCTACTCTGTGATCAGTATAGTAACACTAATTTAAATTATAGTCAAGGAAAATATACACAAAATAATGCAAATGCCACTTATACTACTACAAAACAGGGCTGAGTAACATACTTTAAAATACATACAATGCTACATGTAATGATATGAGTTGCAGCATTTTTTATCACTTTGGAGGACTCAACAGTGCTTTAACAACACAATTGTGTTCCCACTAAAATGAAAATTTGACCCAGAGGTACTGGCAACATTTAACCCACTGCATCAGCACACAATAGACTGATTCCTTTCATATTTATCCAACTGACCTACTCAGTACTCTGCCATACCATGTGAGTTGGCCTAATTTTGACCATTTCTTAAGGGATCATGTAATATATTTAAAAAAAGGTCACGTTTTAAGAGTGAGAGCCAAAATGTTGACAGTTTGACTGAAGACATTTAAGTAATACAATAACACACACACACCTGAACCTGTGAATGCCTAAAACAACTGGCAGGACCTTCTGTTTAATGAACATAAGAAAGTTTACTTCCCTTGTTCTCAATTCTACACTTTTGACAATATACCCTAACATTCTGTTTGCCTTTTTTATTGCTTCCCCACATTGCTTGGATGGAGAAAGTGAGGAGTCCACGTAGCCTCCTAGGTCTTTCTCATGTGTTACTTCATCTAGTTCTACTCCTCCCATAGTGTAATTATAGTGGACATTTCTGTTACCTGCATGTAATACCTTGCACTTGTCCACATTGAATTTCAGCTGCCAGGTGTCAGCCCATAATTGAATAGTAAGTCTTATTATATTAAGTCTCTTTGAATAACCTGTGCTGCCGAGATTGTATCTGCTGATCCACCTATTTTAGTATCATCTGCAAATGTGACAAGTTTGCTAACTATCCCAGAGTCCAGATCATTAATATAGATTAGAAAAAGCAAAGGCCCTAGTACTGATCCCTGTGGAACTCCATTAACAACCTCACTCCAGTTAGAAGCAACTCCTCTAATCGACACCCTCTGTTTCCTATACATCAACCAGTTCATAATCCATCTACTTACATCACCCTGAATGCCTGCAGCTTCCAATTTGAGGATCAGTCTTTGGTGTGGAACCTTATCAAAAGCTTTTTGAAAATGTAAGTATATCATTACAAATTCCTCCTGAGCCTCAAGTAGTATATTCTTAAAATATAACCATCCATTTTCAACTGAATCTGTATCCAGTGTGCTCCAGTCTAACTCTTCTAAGTGCCACCTCATATCGTCAAGGTTTGCTTTTCTAAAATTGTAGACCATTGTTTTAGACTTGGTCCTTTTTTTTTTAAAGTATGCCACAAAGCTAACCATATTATGATCACAGTTTACCATTGGTTCTCTAACTAGTGTCCCTTAGACTCTATCTTGGTCATTTGAAAATATCAAGTCAATACATGCGCTCTCTCTGGTTGGTTCATTTACCATCTCAACCATTTCTATTTCTGCTTCTGTAGTCCCAACTGGGTTTTCCCAGTTTATGTTTGGGAAATTTAAATCCCCCATTATAACAGTCACATCCTTGCTACATGAAGTCCTGATTATATTGTACAATGCAACATCTTTCTGAATATCTGAGTTGGTTAAAACCGCAAAAATTCTGTTTCATTACTAGGATCTAATTTGAGTTCTTCTGCCTCAATGTCATTTCTGAAATATAATTCTACTCCACCACCTCTTCCATTTTGCCTGTCTCTCCTAAACTGTGTGTATCCTTTCAACTTGTATTCATCCCCATAATTTTCTGCAAGCCATATTTCTGTCACTCCTACAACATCATAGTCACACGCCAGCACTGTGGCTTCTAGGTCTAACATCTTGTTCCACAAGAACAAGAAACTCTGCAGCTCTCAGAAATATAAGAAACCTGTACTCAATAGTTTCACCCAAGTGGCTAAACTCATCAATGTATGCCACCTCCTCTTTATCCATTCTAAATGCCTTCAGATTCCCACCTAAATTGGTAATCAATGTGCACGGTTAATTAGACTATGCCAGTGATTTATACACACCATCCAAACACATGATGTCATGATTTAGGAGCTGTACATGTATATATACATGTATCCTTTTAAATGGATATTTTACCTTAGCAATTATTGTCATTTTCATTTTTTCTGCTAACCTACAGTGCTCAAGCACCAGTTAACAGTATTAGCATGTTTATTTAGTTAGAGGTAATTTGTATATCATTCTTTCAGTACGTCTCATATCTGCATACTGTGACAGACATCATTTTCCAGTTGCCCGATTTTTTAAATCTTTGTCTCCCAATATAATAAAGGATGATTGTTTTATCTGTGGGATTACTACAGGATTGAAGATTTGTACTCACTGATTTGAACACTAAAAATGTTAAAGGGTCAAGAGATCTTAAAATCAAATGTTCTAATAATGGGAAAATAATATATATAATTAAAAAAGGTAATTATTTCAAATTCATATATTCTACAATAATCATTTTTTTTTGTAATATATAGCATTATCCTGCTATTTATTCATTAAGGTTTGAAAGTGACTTTTAATGGAAAATATTCTGAATATATTAGTCTTCTAGAGGGGAGTTATTGCTATATTTTCAAGGTAAGTGATATATGCACTTTCTTACCACTCCAGAACAACACACAGCATTGGAGCAGTCTGTATAATGTGTACAGTTTCTATTTTTACTGGTTTAACATTACAAAATATTTTCATATCTTGATATTTCCCCACTGACGTTACCATAATCTTTTCATTTGTTACTTCACAATTCCATAAAATATATATGTTCTTCCAACAAAATTGCCATTGTCCTTTTGGATTTTCTCCTCATTTATCTTTCTTGCACAACTGCACAATCTTTGATTTGCAAAGAGCTTAAATATGAGTTAAACTTTTCTCATTCCAGTGGTGTCCACTCAACATCCTTTGGTTTCTGTTTTACTAAATTCCTACAGCAGCTTGGCAAACAGATAAATGCTTTAATTCCTCCAAGCAAAGACCTTAGATCTCTATTGATATTAATATCTAACCATCCAAATAACTGTCATATAAATAATGATGTGACTATCATAGATGTTAAATTGCATATGGCCAGGGAAATAGAGTATGACAGAAAATCAAACAATGAACATGTAAAGTCAATATACAAAGTAGGGAGTACTATTACATATTCCTAAAAGAACAAGTTCAATTTTTGAGAAGTCAGAGTAAGGCTGTTAATGCAAACAAATAAATAATACCCAGAACAAAGAGCAGAGAAAGCCAACATGTAGAGAAACAAACATGATCATTATTTGACAGCTCACAGTGGTCTGATGGGACAAAAATTGAATTGTTTCCAAAGCAGGGAGCAAAGTTTATACAGACAAAAAGCCTAAAATAAAAAGTTAATTGTACCTATTGTCAGCTATGGTGGCAGCTCCATCATGGTGTCAACCTGCTTTAATTCTTCAGGGACTAGAAACCTTTGCAAGACTGAAGGAAACTAAAATGCCACCAAGTAACAAGAGATACTACTGACAAAACCATACCCAGTCATTTTAGGTTCATTGAATGTAGTACAATCTGAAGCACACAGACAATTCAATAACAGGACACCTAAAGAGTAAAAAATCAAAGAGGTGGACTGCTCATCAATCTCCCACCCTGAATCAAATGTAAATGTTATAGATACATCTGAAGTAAAAACAAATACCAAAAACCCACAAAAGTCAATCCAAGTTGCCTGAATCAAAGAATGTGGAAAGAGTTCACTGGACAGATGCCAATAAACTCATCCATAGTTGCAGGTTGGGGTTGATGGATTCTAAAGCATAACAGGATGTCTCTGCCAATAATCTGGTGAACTCGGTTACAAAAGCTAAAGCCTGGTCCCAAATAGACATTCCGTAAAGATTAGGATCTGAAGCCTATAGTGAAGTCTTCGACCACTGGTTAAGGGAGCATAAAATGAACGTTATTCATTGGCCACACACAATCTACAGACAGATGATTTGTTGTAAATCCAAGAGAAAGCAGTTTATAAGCATAAGCCACACCACCAGAAGATGTTCTGCGTGGAGGAGTGGTCAGAATAAATCCTGGGTAGTGCATGGACCTCTTATATTGCTACAGATGTGTATTAGGATTTAAAAAGTCAAAGGAGGATCTACAAAATATAGAATGTCAGGTTATGAATAAACGCACATGTTATGTACTTAGATATAAATTAAACTGTTTTAGACAGACTGATATATTAATCTATATGAAGCTGATAGTCATACAATGATTCACATTTTTTCTATTAAAAAAAAATCTGTTAGAGTTTATTATAATACGTAATTTGAGTTTATGTTTTGGGAAAACATTTAAAGGGTATTTAATTCCAATCTGTGAAGAAATTAAATAGAATCTAAACAAATACAGTAAGCTGTGTCTTTCGATACCAATGCCAAGAAAATGTATAAAATAAAATAAATACTACTGTGGATCACACACACACACACATATGGATATATATATATATATATATATATATATATATATATATATATATATATATATATAATCGTTTGGTCTTTAACTAAAAATATTCTGTTTCATTTTATTTTTTTTAATTCTCTTGTCTCAAAGTAGAAACCTGTCGAGGAGATGACATTTTAAATATAGGCTAGTTAGCTTTTCCATTGTGCGTGCCAAATGCATAAATTTCATAGATTTCCTTCAGCTCTGCAAACTCACAGGGAAAGGCAATAATAATTTTTAAAATCCCAATATTAATTTTAACCGTCTGCTGCTGTCAAATGTCAGCCTATTTGAATGTTAATATTCAACGTGGTTTCTTTCGCTGCACAGAAATCTTCCACTCTTAATTTTTCAATTTGGCCTTAGTGTTTCAGTTCCCTCATCAGTCATTTGTCATCCCTGGCAGATTAGGGCTCAAACAAAGAGCTGACAGCACAGGAAGCACCACACTAGAGAGGACATATGTAAGCAAAAATGTAATCACTGCTTATCCCAAAAACAATAAAAGACTGGTTCCACCATACGGGTGTTGAGTGATTGAGTGGATTTCTGCAAAAACGAAGCCTTTCTTAATGAGATCTAGATTTATCTATCCAGTTATCGGTGCCATGAACTAATTACATTGGCCATATCTCTTACTGTGTATTTTATAAATTGTACAGACAAAGTTTCATTAGTATTCTTTTTCACAGAAAATCAAAACCAACTGCTACTTCAAATTGAAACAGAATCCACTGGGGGAACAAACATTTTATCTCTCCAAAATACACATCTCATCAGTAAGTAATATTAAAATACCTTCATGCAGCATATGCATTAGGGTGGTACAGTATTTACCAGTATTTAAGAGATCTGCGATGTCATTATCCTGTATATAATGAGAGTAGACAAACCGGACAGACTGTGTTTGGGAGAATACGAAACATTTTGTTAATAGTCCCCCCCCATTTTGGAAGAAAGAAGGTATCTAGAGAATATAACGGTATGTGTCAAATGCTAAATATACAATGGGCTGAGTGAACGGTAGGTCAGTATTCAGGTTTCTATTCTGGAAAGTACTTAATAATAACACTTTTCAAAATTTCTTACAGTAAAAAGTAGACTTATTTCATTATCCTTAACAGCACTATAAGGCATCCATATTTTACTCCCTTTCACATATTTGTTTTGGAGGAGGGGAATGGCACATAACTGTAATCCGTATGAGCACTTATAGAAAGCAGCAGTCTCAATGAATCTGTCACTTAAGGCTTTGTATTTTCCCTTTGACCATTAAATATCTTTATATGATTTTTTTTTCAGATTGCTTGCTTTGCAAACTAGAAAAAACAAAAAATTAAATAAAATAAAAAACAGAAACTCAATCCACAGAGATTTAAACTAAGACTACTGAAGTGAAATGTATTTTATAATATATTGTGACCAGCATCCTCAAATAAATTTAATGCAATCAAGATAGGTGCAGTCTTTTCAAGGAACCCAACATGCATACTAGTCAAATTAACATTCTGTTTAAAGGCACTACCATTTAGCTTACTTCAGCACATTCAGTCATAATGAAATAGTATACATATTCATCAGTGATGTTAATAATATTGTTAATATTTCAGTGATAAAATAAACACACAAAATATTACCAAGATCAAAGTGCAAGAAACATGCACGTATATGGTCAGGTGATATTTTCATTTTCCTTTTTCAAATAACATCCTCAATATTTCTACATCGACAATCAACAATTTCTTATACTAATATTCAAATGACTGATTGCCAATACGATTTTAGTAGCCATGCAACCATTGGTTTTAACAAGATTGTCACTAACCAGTTTAACATGAATACATGGAATGAAAACGTAAAGGTAAGGCTTATGTATTTATTATACTTCTGCAACAGCCCAAAGAAGTGGAATTAATAATAATAATAATTTGGTATTCATAAATCCATGCTAGGGACCCAATTAACTTCTGATGGAAATGCTTACATAGGATATTTTACAAGGTAACTGGAATTCTCTTTCCCCTCCAAAGAGACAATATAGTCCTTCGGGGGCAGGACTTGGCCAGAGGGCTACAGTATGTGAAGAAGCTTGCCTGTGAACAGATTGGAGTCCAGCACCACTTGTCCTGTATCTTTCACAAGCTTTCATAAGAACACAGAATGGAAAGTGGAAACCACTTACTTTAACTTTATCTGCATTTGAACAGCATTGTACAGTACATCCTAAATTACTCCTCCAGACAGACGTAGGTTAAGCATGCATGCAGAAGCAGGGGAAGACTGTAATCTGAAATTGATTGTGGAGGTGCTGTCAAGTGAGATTGGTTGAGCCTTGCTCTCAGTTATTCTGTGTAATTATGTAAGAGAAAGCAGACTGGCAAGTATGATGAGCCTGGATTTCACCATCCATGTAATCCTGCTCAGATACAATACTCGCTTTACATGTTTTAAAACTGTTGTGACCGTGGCTTACAAAAGATTATGATTTTTGAGTTCAGCCAAATATATATATATCCAAGTTCAGAAATCAATGTCAAGTGGTCTCTTTTTTCCAGAGCTGTATATTGTGATTACGTCCCAAGCAGCATGGAAAAAAACATCCCAAACTCCCCGGATTGTGGGGAAGGTGAATTACCTGGGGTAGTTTCTGATCGGCTGACCCTCTGTAACTGGCTCCCCTCCTTAATTAAACAGGAAGCACCAGGCAGGGAGGAGAGCCAGAGGGTGAGAGACAGACACATTCGTGCACGTACAGAGAGATTTGGATCGCAGTAACAGACATGCTTTTGTCATGTTGGTGTTTATGATTACTTCTGTACTTCTGTAGAAAGGGACTTGTGTGGATGTTAAAGGTAGATTCAAACAGAGTAAGGTTTTGGTTGTTATTTTTGAATGTCTGTTGATTTTGGTTCGAGCATTGTTAATAAACCTGCACTTAATTCACAGTATCCTTTAGCCTTTAGTATCCTTAGCCCTAGTAGCCTTTGGGTTTCCTGAAACCCACCCTAGAGCCCAGACGTCATGTCCAAACTCCAAACTGCATAGATATTGTTTTTTCAAAGTAAGACACTGAGCAACAATGCACTGACTAAAAAGGTATTTCTGTATCTCCCATGGTGTTGCACTGAAATCATGCTCTTAGTTTGCTAGCTAGCAGATCTAGATGAATTTAATATAAATTCAACATAACGTATAATGCATTTCCCCAGAATAATATATTATGCAGCCTCTTTGGAAAGCATGTGCAAAACTTGATATATATTTGAAATAATATGATATAGAGTTTTGAATAAGATCAATGATTTCATTTTTTATTTTTTTCCAAAATTAAGGCTGGGCAAATTGAGATTTGAAAGGCCCCTCCCTCCAGCCATGAAACAAAAGTGGAAGTCTGGCATGTTTCTTTCATTTAGTGTGGCCAGCGAAGTGAGAAAAAGCCCATCCAAGAGCATGACATGTAACTATTTTGTGTTTGGTGTTGCCTGGGCTATAACAAAAGCGATAGCATTATATCCCCATAGTACTGCACCTCTGGCTCAGCTGAAGATCTATAAGAGAATCAATTTGCCCCACAGCTTTTGCTCAAGCAGAGATGGTCTACTGTTTAGAAATGCTCTCTCTTTGGGTGATTAACCAGGTTTACATTCAACATCGCAGACACTCTGATGGCACAGTTCTACAATGCACAGCTCGACAATAAGAGGGCAAGAGAAGAAGAAGGGGCCCGGAGGCATCAACCCAGTCAATGAGAACTGAATAGAGTAGAAGACCATTATTTTCCACCTCAGTTCATATAATCACATATGAGTCAGAACGAAAGCAAAGGAAATCATTTACCCCAATATTTATCAGATATAATTTCTGAGATGCCACATATGCTTTTGATTGTGTCCTGAAATAGTCGAGCAGAAAAGATGAGTGCATTGCAAAGACAAAGCATACCCTATAGCGCATATGCAGAATATTAATAGTTTTAATAGGTTTGTCAAGGTTGTGATATTAATACTGTGATGTCATGGGGCCGTTTGGGAAAGAATTGGAAAATAGATGTCTTTGTAAGTACAAGTGAAAAAGACAGAGTGGATACAGAAACGCTGCTTTCTCAGATACTGCCAATGAAAGAATATCCACATCTCCCTAGCTTTTGGCAGACAAAGCCTTCAGTTACAATTGACAGACAATACTAAATCAGACCAGTGTTGATTACACCCACAATCAGGCCAAATGCTTGGAGCAAACCATAATAAAATCACCCAATATTTAAGTGTAAGGAATCTTGCAAATGATAAAACTCCTTACTTTTCAACATGAAACTGTCTACACATCACAGGTAATGTTATTCCAAACTTTTTTCAGAGCTCTGAATTGAATGTACTGTTTGTCAGTTTTGACTGATTTCCTCACCTTTTCATCACCATGTGCAGCACTGTTTCTATCATTATTGTTTCGGCACCCCATCATCCACCACCTCCCTTTCTCCTTTTTGTTTCTGATGTTACTGCTGTGAGGAAATCTAACAGCTTATTAACTAGTATATCTAGGTGCAGTCACATCCATTATCAGTCGGGGGCCTAGTTTTCAGGTTTCCTTTTCGAAAAATCCTACTGTGTTTACTAATTATGTAAAGATTGTTTAAAAAAAACCCTGTAAATTACGTTTTTGTGCTTCTCTGTAGTTAACGTTGTCCTTGACCTCTTTCACGCAGAATACGGGAATATTCACGAACGGTGATGTTAAATTTGTTTACATTTATGTTACTATTCTGTTTCTCAACATGCATAATTAGGGTATGCAGGGTTATTTCATTACCAGTTCTGTAGGAGAGTACTTTTGAACAAACATTTTAAATAGATGTAAGATATCACAATCTCAATTGCCCCTAGGGATTCTCATCGCCATCATTGCTATTATTATTTCTAATTTCAAATGGTAATTCCATTCACATTTGAGTATGTTATTGCCTCGCATAAGGTGATGACATGCAACATCAAAAAGCTCCAACACTGCATATTTTGCTAGTCCAATGTATTGTTTCATACTTGAGTAATTACTTATTTATGTCTAGTGTCTGTCTCTGCATTGCAGCCATGTTTAAAGTTATTTACTATAGATATTTATTTTTCTTATTAACTTTCACAGAGCCATTTTACATCAAACCAGTTCAAAACTAAAAATACAGCTGGGTTTGAAACCTTATAAGATTAACATATGAAGAGAAATGCGAGTGGCTAAATGGAAAAAAAAAAGATCTGTCATAACTAATCATATGAGAAAAAGAGAGAAAAAAAAATCAGTGTTAACCATAATAGTTCTCTTGCTTTTGTTTCTTAACATTTGGATCAAGATCCTCTATATGCACACTTATTATCCCCTTCCTTGACTTGTCCTCCAGTATGTTTTCTGCCGTCAAATATTAAAACTAGAAAATTGGGCATGCTGTGCATTACATTAATATTCATTTACTGTGACTGTTAACCCAGCACTTAGGTTATCACCATTTACAAATCGGATATTAATTGGGAATTTGACATCATTTTCGATAAAATTGTCTGTTCTGTGTGCGTACATATTGCTGCAATAAGTCTAATTCAGACACAAATTCAGAAATAAAATCAATAGTGTAATAAGATTTTGATCCTCACATTCAGGAGCAGTATCCTGCCATTTGAAATGTGGTGATAGAAAGGTTTAAACAAGTGTACAGGAAGGAAGGAACTGATCAACAATGCACTGCTGGGAGACATTATTGAAACTGTATGTGTTATTGGATTACACATTCCTAAGCACTAGGGGTACAAATTCATTTAAAATATTTTGTGGCGCATGGTTCTTGCGGCCCTTTAAAGATGTGAGATCTGTAGAACATAGAAAGTAGTTTTGAAAACTGATAAAAGGGAAAATAATGCAGGTACATTTGAGTAACGGCCACCCCAGCAGTGACAGTCGTGACAGTCATGTTGACAGGGTGTAGTGAGACACTCATTATTAAAGTATACCTTCAGCTGTAGAATGTATGTTTGTGATTAACTGTTCAGGGGAAGTGAACCGAGGGAGACATTTCAAATGCACCTTTCTGGCATGAGTGTTTCCAAGTATTTACAATTATTTAAATGTCACTTCACTGCACGCTATAATAAGTTTACTTTGTCAAGGAGTTTGAGATAATGATCCCCAATTAACTGAGCTAAATAAACTGTAGACCAATTATTTCAATCAAAATTAGAAAACAAAACATGGACACCAATGGCCTACTAGGTGTTAGAAACATGTGCATAAAAAAAATATGTTCTTCAGTTTCCTCATATATCACACATTTCCTTGGCTTCTCCAAAGAAACAAAAGAAGCAATTGTATAATTCTGGATCACCGGAGAAATATGTGATGATCTGCATAAGGATTCCAGCAGAATGCAATGTCTATTTCTTTAATGTCAGCACCACACAACACATAGCTTGCTACCCTTTAATAAGTTATCAGATAGTTTAGGACTTCAATCACCACATTTCAATCAGACAGATTCATAAGGAAATGGACAACCAGCAGGATAGTGATTTAGATGGACAAGATCCACCTCCTTGTCACAATACATTTGCCTTTTAGATAGCTATTTGAAAAATGCAGTTTTATAAAAGGAAAAAGCTTCTTCATAGATGTTTACATTGAATAGATATAATGTTCTTAACACATTAAAGTAACTTTTAAAGTTGATTAATTGTATTTTTTTATTTGTGCTTGTGTGTTTACAAAATGTAACAATATGAGGTATTCAGTTGAGTCTCGCGAGTTTCAAAGCCAGTGATATTTCAGGGTAACACTGTGGCAAAATGTCTAGTGTTGTATTGCAACATTTAGGTGTTACTGCCGATGTGACAAATGTGACAAATTTTACACATTTCCCAGTTAAACCTTGGATAAAATTAGACTTGCAATGAATTTCTGAATTGTTGAATAATATATAATTGATTTTACATTTTATGTAGAAACCAGTTCAAACTCAATTCCAGATTTGACTTTAATATGGGAAAGTGCATTATAATAAGCCAAATGACTATTGATTTAAACCTTTGTCAGGCCTTACTAGTACAATAACAGAAAATTATTTATCAGAATCAAGAGCAAAGCTGTGTAAAATCTGAAGATTAAAACAATATTTATTCTGTGATGCAAGTTCCTAGCTTTGTCTGTAAATTGAGCAATTAAGAAACATTTTAATGAAACACAGCATTCTGTGAGGGAGAAATTAATATTTCAAATACATTTCAATAATAATGAAAACTACTGTTACAAGCTCAATAGATTGTGTTTGTTTAATTGTTGTACAGATAAATATACTGAAAACTATGGACACAATGTCCTACTTTTTGGCTTAAAATAATTAAACCTTATTCTAAAAGTAACATGCTTGTTTGCATTCTGAATCATGGATAACAGGACAATGGAAGGAAACAAATATGACCAACATCACCAGCACCACTTTTACAGAAAATACTTAGTCATAGTTACTGAAGATTTCAGAAACTGTGACACATACATAATGTAAATGAATAAAAAGCCTACTATACTGTTATTCACTCAGTGTTTAAATGGGTTGAAGCCAAAGTGTATTTCAGACACCTGCTACTCAGGAGGGCAATTGAGATAAGTAATGAAGTGTGGTACGGTCTGAACATGGACACGTCTCTTCACTCCACGCAGTCCCAGTGCTCGCTGTGACAGTTGTGTAGGTATGGGAGATTGAGGGGGGGGGGAAGGGGGAGGAGGTCACCCACTCATGTGTGATATCAATTTCATTTTGTGATTCCATGTGATAGCAGTTATTCAGTCCAAAGCACCTTCTGAATCATTTGGAAAACATAACTCTGGGAATGTAGTAATTAAATTAGTTATTTTCATTTAGTTTAGAAAAATAACCATGAAAATATATATATATTTTTTTTTCAGATTGCAATGACCTTCTCAGATTAAACACATTATCTTCTAGTGTCATGCCTATTGTGCTGACAAACCAACACACTGCTAAACCCAGCAAGCTCATGAATTTCAGATGCTGTACTAGATAAAATGGCGTCACTGGCACCGAGGGAGAGAAAATAAAAAAAATGAAATTGCCTGGGCTTTTCAAAGCTGCAAGTCCTGTTTGTTACGCATACAGAACAGTGAAAGCTCCTATTAAGAGTCAAAAGTGTACTTAAAAAGCTTATGTGGACACATGCATGGCCTAGCAACAAAAAGAATATAATCCGAGCTCCAGCCCAGCTGCCTTTCATTGCACCACCACGGCTTCAAAATCTTTGGAAAAAAACCCTGACAGCGAATCGTCTACACAGTAAAATGTATAATGCTTTGGAGAACTAAATACACAGAATCTGGGTAGCCTTTAAGCTTAGTGATTTCATTTCCATTCTACGTAACCATGGAAACCTTAATGTCCGATTCCAATGAGCGCTTCCAGCACTTTCTTTTTGATTCCTACCACAACGCTGCATTCCTCAGCCACACTGCTCCAGTACACACTGAATCAGTGATCTATCGCTGGCTTGTTCCACATTCCAAAAAACATACAGTTAATAAGCCTTTCAATTATCAGCAGTTTTTTTTTTATTTAGAAACAACTTGTTAAAAAACATTATAATGACAGGCATAAGGGGTTTAATTTCTGGTACAGTTTATTAAATATTTCTCTGTGCTACACCACTGATATCTCTCTCTCTCCATATATAATTTGTTCTATTTGTTCAGTTTTAAAATGTTTTGTGTGTCATAATATTCTATTTTGATAAATATAGATTATAGATAATTGGCCTAAATGAAAGTCTCAGTTACATATCCTGAGTACTATAAAAATAAATATTTTCAGAATCCAAAGCAAATCAGATATTGCTAACTAACAAACAATGTCCATATTAGCATGTGTAAAGTGAGCTACCACCATCGTATATTTTTGTTCAGTGATTTATGAAGAGAAATAGCAGCTGTTGAATGATGGAGTTGAAGCCATTTTATCATCAATATCCCTATAAGGATTCCTTGATGACTGTTGCTAGGGGTAAAATCCACTCACTTTTACAGAAGATCTGCATTCCAGCAAACCTTTAAGGTTTTCACTGTTGTATCTAATGTCTTTAGAATTTTTGAACCATAAATTCATTTGAAAAGGTCTAACATACAACAACTTACATCAGGGTTTTGTGAACGCTGGTCTTACCAAACTGAAAGTGACAATATTTTTCACTGACTTTTTAGAAGACAAATGCTATTTTATAGATTCTGACCTGGGAATACATCACAGAAAGCAGAAGCTGTTATCAAGCCTCATTTGAAAAGTACAGTGAAAAGAAATGTGAGTGAGAGGACGTGCAAGAAATGCTTAGGTTCTGAGCTTTGACAACATGCTAATGGTTGACTATCATTCTGCTAAAGATGGTATGATCTGCCTAAAGTCAGACTCCATGCTGTGCTACGTTCTGGATTATTTCCGTGAGCATATCAAAGCTGTTCTGGTGCATTTTCCATTGATTAGCATCTGGTCAGAAGCAAAGAGATATAACATAACTCGATACCCCACCCCTTAAAAAAAAACATGAATGTCCATCAACAGCAGCAGCAATCTCAAGTATTATTTAACACTAGAAAAGCAAATCAATGATTAAAAGGACATCGAAGAGTTTAAGGTGGTATTTTAGAATATGAATACGTAAAAGTTACATTAGAAAACTGACATATCACAAGTTATGCGTATTGATAGTTACTATGCAACCTGTAATTATAGCATTGAGCTAGGCCGACAGTTGCACTCAGAGAAAACTGCAGGGCATCTCTTTCTGCTGAAGCGGGTTTATTGAAATGGCAGGATTTTATGTAGGCCACAACAAAATTCGGCCTAATTCCATGTTGAGAAAAAGGAGGCAAGACATTTTGGTGCTGCTTTGTGGCCAAAAGAGATATTAAACAAGCTGAAATAGTTTGCTGTGATTTTCACACTAAGATTACCAGTAAGAATTCACCTCAAAGGCAGAATAACACACACACACACACACACACACACATGTATTGGGGCCAGACACAAAACACAAAAGGCAGAATGTCTTCAAAAGATTTTAGGCCCACCCTTGATCCTAATGACTGTTGCAAATCTTTTGATATATGTCTGGGGAAACACTATCATGTTCCTCGAGTTTCTAGTACAGGTGGTCTCTGCGGTCACTTCTTCTTTCTCCATTGCAATTCATTCAAGTGTTGGTCTATGGGATTGAGGTCAGGACACTGAGCAAGCTAAGAAATGTTTTCAGAGCTCTCGTTCTCCCTGAACCACAGTTACAATCCAAGATTTGCGAAATTATGTGCTATCATGTTGGCAAGTGTATAAGCTCTCAAAATAAAATTAAATCCATGCTGACAGCACACAGTTGTACTGGAAGTGAAGGAGGCTTGTCCTGATACATTTGTTTGCATAGTAGTACGTATGTATGTATATATGTATGTCTATATTTATATATATCATTATCATCAGCAGCATCAGCCATTATCAATTCACTGCTGGATGAAGACCTCCCCTCGATATTTTCACTTGATTCGATGTACAGCACCTCTTTTCTAGGTCATGCTAGCAAAGCTTCTTATTTCATCTTCCCATCTTTTATGTGGCCATCTTCTATCATCTTTTTTATCTCTTTTCCATTCAATAGCAATGGCCTATTGCCATTTTAACATTTTCACTCTTTCAATGATGTCACATATTTGTGTTCGTTCTCTGATCCATTCATTTGTTTTTCTGTCTCTTGTTTTTAGTCCAAGTACATATCTGTCTATGTTTGCTTGTGTTGTTTATAGTTTCTGTATAATGTTGCGTTTAATGAACAGGTTTCAGAGCTGTAGATGACTACTGGTAGTATGCATTGATCAAATACTTTTCTTTTCAGGGGTAGAATTCCTTTCAATAGTGTGCCATTTCTTCCAAATGTACTGCATCACATTTTCACTCTTCTTTTGATTTCATTCACAAGATCTCCATCTGTGTTGATTTGTTGTCCAAGGTAGACATAACTTTTGACTTCTCCTAGGATTGATCTACTTCAGTTTTCATTGTTACTGACGATTTGCCTCAAGAGAAAAGTAATACACCAATGCATACTACTAGTGCTGACCTATGGCTGAAACCTGGTCATTAAACTCAAAAATCACACACAAACTCCAAATGGGGCCAAGAAGCACGGAACGCCAGCAGTGGATTTACCTGGAAATCACAATATAATAACGAGAGGATGTACTGCAACAGTGCTTCTGGGAATAGAATTAGGTTATAAATTATGTCTGGAATATTTGGATGAAAGGCCATACAATATCCCTTAAGATGATTAAGAAAGACAGACAGGTAGGACACATGTCTGAGTTCTGACAACAATATGACTAGCAATTTCCTTTATTTAATAAAACTTAGGAATTTATTAAACAGATGAGGTAAAATGGAATGAGAATCTATCAATTATTATATATGTATACTAAAAATGTACCTGTCTAGTTTGAATTTTGACTCACAGTGCTGGTATGTGTGTTCTGAGTGTATTATTTCCATTACAACATTTTCTTATAGATTTTTTTAAACACAGAGCCTTACTTCTCACAACATGAACAATGATATTTGTAACAATAAAACTGATCAATATCATCATAGATAATGTAACAACAATGTCAAAAGTTGTTGAGATTTAGTACTTTTTATTAGTTTAATTAGTAATTGTATAATTATTTATTCAGAGACTACAACTGTTTGATATTGTTCAGGATTTCATTTCAATGTATTTTACTGTATTGAAAAATACTGTAAGAGGTATATTATTATACATGTCATTTTCTTGTTACAATTATCTTTCCAACAGATACATTTTAACGTATTTATTTTGCCTATATGTATTCGCAATATTTTAAAATCAGTTGTATGGGAAATTTAAATATTTAAGTTTTCATCCGTTCCACTGAGATATGTAAAGGGCATACAATTGGTGTGTCTAAACAAAATGCAAAACAATGAAAAATTGAAATATCACAGGGAGATGACATTGCTAGTTTCACTTCAATTAAGCATGTTACATGATATAATATTTGGGGGAAAAGTGTGTTCTTAATTTCTTGTTGCTTCTTATGAAAAATATTAGACTACTGAAAACAAAAATGCAATAGTCACATGATGTTTTGTTATCATTTTACAAATTCCTGTCTCGCTAGCATTAACTCAGTGGGAGGGCTTTGACAAGCTACTGCTCTGATTTGAGAAAAAGACTGCACTGATCCATTGTAGTTACTATAGATACTAAGATTGCTCACATATAAAAAACAAACAAAAAACCCATCACCAAAATCCATTTGAGTACACCATGTTAACACTGTCTTTCCCAAAACTCATAATTAGAGCTGTCAGAATATAACTTACATAAAAAGGCTCACTGGACAATACTAGGAGCTGTAGGCTGCCATTAATGGCATTTGGCCTTCATGAATACGAATGCTGCATTCAAAGCCTCCTAGTGTTTGATATCGACATATTCACTGTCAAAGGGGACTCAATGGGATTTAAGCTTTGAATCATGGGCAGAAAACATATGAAGACAATTAGAAAGCATACATTCCCTGTTGGAAACAGTATGAATGATCGCTTCTGGTCAAAAGGGTTGGTTAACGGAATACCTTATTTCAATAGACTTCTATAACTTTCCAAGTTTTCAATATCATGAAAAGACAAGCTGCCAGAATGAACTAAGCAAATAGGTGATATTATGAGTAGCCCACTGGGAAAGCTGCTGTTTGTACCAAGACCCCAGAGGGATGCTGTGCAACTAAAACTGGAGCAAGGCAGCCTCCCCTCACTGCGTAGGAAGCAGGTGGCCCCAGCAAGTGCTCTAATAGCCAATTCAAGACACCTCACCCACAGGAGTTGGCTTACAGCCCTACATTCATGGCCTGTTTAAGCCATTGATAAAAGAGAAAAAAAGGCAAATCAAGAAGGATCTTTGAACAGTGACTTTAGCTCTCACTGGAAGCATTCCCAGACTAAACGCTTGACTCACTGTCTGACTGTGGTAAGGGCACTGAGCTGAGAAGTCCCTGTGATGAAGAACTCTCTTTTGCGTACACAACATGGCCATGCAGAGAAACACAACACTCAAAAACAAATGCTAATAGTCTGCATCTGCTACAGCATCACAAGAGATTGCTATCGACAGGAATGGCTACACCTGTGAAACCAAGTGAAATGCAAGTCTAAAATGCAATGGTGTTTCTCAAAAACCTATCTTCTGTTGTCCTTGTTCTTGTCCTTGTTTAAACATAATGTACACACAGGTGATACTCTAAAATATGTGTGTGTATGTATTATTATATATATATATAGTTCAGAAATCAAGGTTAAGTGGTCTCTTATTTTTTTCCAGAGCTGTTTATATGAGATTACTTACATTTCAAATTCACATTTAAATAAATCTTTTTAAAGCAGAAATATCAAAAGCATGTATAACATTTAGACATATGTAATATTTTGAGAGCAAGTAATGCTTATGAAATACAAAAGACTATGTTAATTGTGGAGTTTTAATAAAACCTATTTGTCCAACTGAATTCTTTATAATTTTTTGACTGTCTTGACATGTTTCTTTACGTCATTCACTTTAATAATCATAAGTATGATTTTTTTTTGTAATTTACTTGTTTGGTTGTGTCAATAAGGTAACAAGTAAAACCTTTATTTCCAGTATGCATTTTCATTTTTTTCCCCCTCAATGGTGAATTATAAACCTTGTTCATACAAAAACTAGATAATTATGTAGAAATTAATTTTAACTTTCAGTTTATCTAGTCAGTCTTTCTATTTTTACTTAATTAAACAAAAAACTTTCATATTAATTTCAGACTTAGATAATGCATTACAATTAATTGTTACTGATTTCCTAGCATGGCTTGTCACTTAATTTGGAAGGGTACAGTTCAGCCTTTAATTTCTTTTATTCCTCTAAGAAAGATTGCAGGCTGGTGCATAACTCAAATTAGTGGAAAAGAATTGGTGTTTTGTCACATTGCTCACACATGAGCTGAATAGCTATAGAAGCCGAAGGTCAAGCTGAATAGAAGACTGCAGCTTCTCCCAGGCAATGCCTACTATGGTAGACCACTTCCGCTGACATTTCAAGCTAAAGAATCAAAGATAGATGCAGACCAAGCAGATGTGTGAGACATTAAATAGATGTACATTTTCACCTGCCAATTAAGGGAATGATAGGACGAGAAAGGCAAAACATACAAGACAAGACAAGAAGACACAAATTAATTCTGTTCCTGGAAGTGTCTTGTGCCATCTGGCCAGTTTAATTTATTTGTTTCATCACCATTTAAACTGTTATTTTTAGGGAAGAGCCCTGGTGCCATGTGGAAGAAAAACAACAACTCAGAATTTTACTTGAAATTTCGACTTTAAAACTAAAAATGTAAATTTTAAGACTTGAAATTGCTACTTTAAAACTAAAAATGGACACTTTACAACTTGAAACTGGCACTGTAAAACAAGTGATGAAGCTCAAATGCAAAAGTGCGAGGGATGCATTGTACCTCAAAATCTACAAAATGTCTCAAATAGCCGATCTTGTAAGATTATACTTTAGACTTGTGTTTAGTAATAAGAGGATATTGTCCATGTGAGCCCATGATCATAGTTATTATAAGTTATAGAACTCTGAAAAGAGTTTGCCGAAAACTTGTATTTTACAGGAGAAAACACTATTCAGACGTCAGTTCAAGTGATGACGTTTATATAAAATGAATTTGAGAAATCAGGACAGATGCAGGGTTAACTGTGGTTACATCTACGTGCAATTCAATGAGGGTTTATTGTGGCACAGGATACAATAAAACTGATTCTAAATGTAATTGATACACAGGGTGTACAACTCAGATGAGCTTGCAGTTTACGAAGGCTGGAATACCACAGTAGAGGTCCAAAGGCTATTTGGCATATTGATTTGCATGACAAACTGAAACATATGGCATCGCAATTAATGGCTGCATTGATGGTTTCAGTCGATATGTAATTTTTCTTTAGTGGATATTTGTGTTTAAAAGTCAAAATTTCTACTTTAAAAGTTGAAATTCAAAGTTTTAGTTTATCTATCCCATGGCCCCAGGGCTCTTCCATATATTTTTGATTGATTCAGATTATTTACAATAACATTATCTTGACATTAATATTTTTTTTAGGTTTATCTACTTAACACCATTACAATTATTCCACCAATGCAATACATTCACCGATAAGGAAAAAAAAAGTTTCACTTGAGGGGAAATGTATATGAATAAATGGTGAATGACAAGTACATTGTTTTAATCAAATGCTTAGTATGCTTATGATCATTAAAACAGTATTTGCATAGATGTAAACCATTTACAAAATACTATTACATTATTAAATTATTCAAACAAATATGTTAAATGTGCTGCATTTTCCATTTATTATTACAATTACAAATATTAGTACTGATAAAAAATATGAATATATATATACAATTATACAGAATAGCTATATAAATGTTTAATATTTTTTGCTTGAACTGATTTCTAATAAAATTCAGATTGCATTTCCCTCAGTGGCATTTTTTATTAATAAAATGAATGGGTGTCAAGAAAGAAAGTGTCTAAATAATGTTAGTGGAATATGATGGATGTGATTGGCAAGCCCTGTTGGTCATCACACACTAACATAGGAAAAATTAAAAAATAAATAATATTGTCCACAAAGAATGGATTTTCTTCCCACAGCTATTAAGGGTCTTTTCAAAGGGCCGAGCTCATCTGAGAAATTAAACGTTAGCCTGCCTCAGTAAATTTACAGCAATTAATTGCCCAAATGGAAATGTAGAAGGTTCTTATGAACTAGAAAAAGGAAGGCCTGACAAATGAAGGAGAAGGAATAATAAATGCCTACTGATGTCATCCAAAGGCTTTATATAAGCAACTCTTTGTTTAAGTGCTTTTAGAATTGGTAAGAAAGTTATATAATAGGAAAAAGCAGATATGTGTGGGGAGGAAATGGGTTTAAACTCCAGAAGTAATCTTTAAACAGTGCTTGCATTCGTTGGCTGCTCTACAGGGAAAAGCCTGTTTCAGAGTGAGAAGAGGGTTAAAACACGCTTGATCTTCTTCATATTCTAATTTATTTCCCTAGATCTGTGAAAATATACACAAACAAACACACACACACATATCATAAGAACGTGTTCCCCATTATTCAGTGTTTCCCTCCAGGCGTTATTTGAACTTCATTATTAATTACAGGAAATGGAGAAAAGAAAAATGACGAGCATGAAATTTAGATCAAAGCAATGGTCGGACGGTTGATGAATTGTGGACAACAAAACAAACTGGCACAGTTTAATGGTGGATGCAACAGAATTATTTCAAAACAGCACATCATTAAAAAGTAATAGCTTGTTTAAAACAACAAGGTGATTCTATTGAACAAAAATATAAGGAAACCCTAGGTAGGGCCTAGGTAGGCTTTATGTTATGAATTTAATTATACTACTGCACTTTTGTGAACTGTAAGTTGTCCTGGATAAGGGCATCTGCTAAGAAATAAATATTACTACTACTACTACTACTACTACTACTACTACTACTACTACTACTACTACTAGTAGTAGTAGTAGTAGTGTTTATCATAGGGGAAGATTAAAAAATTAAGTTGGTTAATTCAGTTAAAACAATAACATTTATTTACTAATAAGGATAAAGATGGAAAGGCTTTCTATTGCTTGTTTCTATTCTCAAAAGCGAACCTGTCTGGAATTAAAAGTCCAAACTAGAAAATCTACCAGGTACCTTAAATTGTTTCTTCTCATTTTGCAGTTATTCAAGTTCACAAAAACATCATGAGTTATTGTTGTAATGTATTATCAAATTTAGTTGTTCCACCTTTTTAAATAAAACATGAACAGATATTCTACATTCCTAGATCTGTGGGTACCACATTAAACACTGTTATTAGCTACTTAAAGGTGTAATGTGGAATATACTAAGGTAGATTAATTCTGATTAATTTACACTATTCTACATTCATCTTAAATGTGGCCTAATTGAATGTTGCATTTACAGTAGATAGCAGAAATAACTAATTTTACACCCCAATGGTAGTTATGATTAAACAGAAAAAAATACAGAAAAGAAAAATGAATGTGTAGAGAGGTCAAAATTAAACAGATTATGCATTGATCATACTTTAGTTTTAATTCCTACATAAACATTCCCCCTTTGCTACTCAGTGCAGAGTCTTGACACAAATGGCCAAATGGTGTTACAGTATCTCTCAAAAGTTAATCAGGTTGTTAGTTTCATTTGCTTTAGTGGAATTGTGTAATAATGCTCTCTCTCGAGGGGAAGTCCTTGTTTGTTCCAATGGAAACTACTGACATGTGTAAGCCTCTGTAATTGTATTTGTCTTCTTGGGCAATGGGCCAGACACACTATAAGAAGGACAGATCAAAGATGGATAAAGGAATCTATTGAATGGATCCCAAGAGTTGAAAAAAGAAGATGACCATATAAAAGATGGGAAGATTAAATAATAAACTTTGCAGGCATGACATGGAAAAGAGAAGATGTAGATCTAAGCAGGTGTAAAGATCTTGGGGAGTCCTTCATCCAGCAGTGGACAGATATGAGCTGATGATGTGTTTGGTGTTTGGAAGCTTACTATTATGTTGCAAAGTCTCTAGTGTCCTTTCCAGTACATCTGAGAGGTGCTCTGCTGGATTGAGGTCATGACTCTGAGCAGACCATGACATGTTTCCAGTGTTATTCTTCCAGCTTTGTGAAATGGCATATTATGGGGTTCAGGTCCTCATTGTAAACTGACATCAATGTTGGCAAGCTACTAGTGTCCAGAATATTAAAATATATACCAACCTCTACCTCGTAGATAGCAATCCATCAAAGGTAGAAGTTTTTCAAGTTACTTTCAGAGGCAGCTCATTAATAGCTATGTAAGCTCAAACTAAGCATAAATTTGTAAAAATAAAAACAGTACTTTAGTTTGAAAATACATTATTATTATTATTATTATTATTATTATTATTATTATTATTATTATTACAATTATTATTTAATAAAGTTAAATAATGAAATTAGTCTGTTAATAGTGCATTGCATCTATTGCTGTATTGTGCCTGTTTTATTCTGATCTTCATGTCATCCTACTGTATAGCTAATTTAAACAGCCACAACATTGACAGGGAATCTGTATTAATCCTATATACCTCTGTCAAGTTTTTCTGTAATGCTATAGGCGAATATGGAATAAGTAAATCCCATTTGCAGTCTATCCACCAGCACTCTTGAGCGAACAGTGTCATACTATATTTGACAACACAGTCAGGCTTAAATGCAATAGTGTGATTCATAGGCTGCTACCTCTAGGAGGGTTTCAATCATTTGTGGGAACCGAGACAGATCCAGCAGACCCAGACACCTGGGGCACTTGGACTGGCAGCAAATGGCAAATGGTTTACTTCTAAATAACTTGAAAATATCCTCAACAATTTCATGTTAATTGCTCCCCGTAATTTATATTACAATATGTCTTATACATTATTAAATGTTAATGTGTTAACATGGATACAAGCTGTATAAAATGTAAACCAAAATATGATTTTATTTAGGAAGAAAGAAAAGATTGAATAATTAATAAGTGACAAGTTTACTCATACCTATGCCCAATTACAATATCAAATTAGTTTTACATACAATAACCTATTTATACTGCTGGGTTTTAACTGGAGCAATGTAGGTAAAGCACCTTGCTCAAGGGTACAACTGCAGCATCCCCCACCTGGGACTGGACCTACAACCCTCCACTGCAGAGTCCAGAGCCCTGACCGCTACTCCACACTGCTAGACTTTCATCATTTGCTTCTTAATTTTGCAGTATTCTGTACTGTTGCTGGCACTTTTAATTTTGACTAAATCTATTTTCTTGTAGGATGTTGTGTTGGAAATATGAATCACTTGCAAATATATGCAAGGGATCAAGGTCAGTGTAAGCAGATCAATGATTATGATGCAACTTTGCAGTGTGGCAGTTAAGTAAGAATAATTACCATATTTAGAAGTCTTTCAGAATTGTGCTCCAGAGTTTAGAAATTGCAAAAGTGTCAGGGTATAGGAAAAATACTTTGAAACCTGATACATAAGCAATTGCTTTTTTTATACTTTCAAGGTGTCCAGGATGTTCTATATAAGATGATGTGAACGTGTGTTGTGTGTACAGGAGCTTCTAGTTGATATCCTTTAAGGAAATCAGGGTAAATCATCTGAAAAGTCAGCTTTCTCAAAATATATATTTCTTATTTTGTTTCTATGATAACATCATTTAGAAATTATACAAGCTAAGACTTCTGTTTTTGTGTTTCTTCCCACAGTGGGACCTGTAATTCTACATCAGAATATAAAAGAATGTATTTACATGGCCTAAATTGTAACCAATTAATAATGTATACAAGTTAACATATACCACATCTCTCTGCAGCCTAACATTTTGTGAATGAGGTACAAAAAAGGAAAGAGCTAGGAATAGTCTCAGCACTTTATTAGGCCCTCTTCCACAGAATATCTTCCCTAGCTGTCAGCAGTATTGACAGATAGCTACTGAGTGCATTTTTCTCCAAACTCTGGGTGTGACCCATCTCAAAGAGAGTGATGTTTGTTCTATAGACCTACTGAGGAATTTTTCACTGCATTAAATTAATGTTGTTGTCTATTTCAACAGAGGAGCGGGAAGCTCAAGACAGCCGTAGGGTGTTTTGATTGCCTTTTGTGCTAATTAGATGTGTTTGCTTCACACTGCTTACTATGAGCTCAATGTTTAGAATCCAATAAAAAAATACTTTCTGTAATTTATTAAAATTACTGTTTAAAAGAATATTCTTTTGCATGTCTGTGCTTCATATTGTAAGACCCTTTATAATGAATACATTCTTCATATGTTGGCTCTACTGAGCAAAACACTTGACTCTTTCACATTTCTTTAGAATTTGCAACTGCTGAGAAACCACAGAACGTATTAACTTAGAATGATCACTTTAATTATCAGCAACCAAATACATAATCTAAAACGTAAAAAGTAAACGACACATTTTATAAGAGTAAATTGTACAGTGCAAGGTACCAAGCTATGCTATGGAATGCAGATTAATTGGGATTCTTCAAGAAAAGAAGACATCGTATATTTATTCACTGAATTAAAATACATTAAGGGAATATCTATGTATAATATTTCACACACTGTAATTTGAGTACTGATCTGTGTCTTGGAGGCTGCTTAAACAGCTGCACTCGAGGTGTGAAACAACCAAAATGGTATTGAACCATATCACTATTACTAACGTTATCAGAAGACTAATACGATGAATGGGACTTGTGTTAGTGTATGTAAATAAGTTTCCCAGTGCTTAGTTCTGATTATTTTAATTGTTGGCAATATGAGAATATGCAGAGCATTTGCAAAGCCGATAACTGCCCTAGTAATTTGGACAGGGCTAAAACGAATGGTAGTGTGTATATCATACAATCTGCAAACTCCTCTGCTGAAACAAAGCATCTAAGACTCTTAACCCAGTAAGAAAGTGGAGAGGAATTGAAAAGTTTCTAATGGAAAGAAGAAGAGTTTCTATGTGTCCTTTTGGCCTCGATCTCCTCCTGGGATTATATACAAGAAATGCGCAGTGATATCAGTGCTATTTTAGGTACCAAGTGAAGTCTTTTGAGAGGCTCTGTGATATATAGCTTTGATATCAAGAGTAATTACTTGCTATGAGGTCCAGAGAGCCCCGAGAAGAAGAAACACAAAGAAAACATGTGGTACTGATGAAAAACAGGAATTGTTACCTGATGTTATCAGTGGTTTGAAGAGTTTCATTCAACAGTCTAGTGACAAAAAGATAACTGTACTGTAGCGCTTTCCTCTTTAAAGGCCTACCCAAAATGTTCCTATGCTCACAGCTCACTTTAGCAGCACATTTAGTCATTTAATTGAAAGTATAATTCTATCAATCACAATGAAAAATGTAATTTGCAATAAATCATAGACTTGAATGAAGAAACTCGGAAAGGGAAAAAGGGTTTGATGGTTTAACGGCACAGGGTTTGATGAAAATATCTGACTGACTAGCAAGACAAAAACGACTTCCATTTCTATCTATACCTCCTTGACAAGTTAACTTTTCTTTTTGTTTTCTTTTAGCTTTAGTGAAGCCCTAATTGAACATAATTGGATTGTGTTAAAATGCCACTAACTAGGAAAAATGTTTCATTGTTTTCAATTACAATCTAACAGCTTAGACAGTGCCAACAGTAATTACAGGTTAACACAGTATTGAAAATGTCATTAGCTTGCTGATTTAGGTGTCTGTGAAACATGAAAGTGGATCTGTAGTGATCTGAGGGATTGCAATGGTCAAGGTACTGGTCAATTTCATATAATGGAAGATTATAAGAATACTTTGATGGATAAGTATGTTTCATTTGACTTAAATAGAACTATTAGGATTCACTGTATTTTATATTAACTGTATATATGATATTATGTATATTAACTGTATATAAGTTAAGACACCATTACATAAAAAACATTTGCTGTGTTCTGTCAATTCCCAAAGCCATGTTCATATCCACATTATAATGTACTGTCACTAATGCCATGTGAACTCACATTTAAATATTAACTAAATGTGTTTCTATTCTATTTTCATTTGTGTCACCCTTTGCATTAGCTATGGCTGAAAACCATCTTTGAAGTTTTTCTTTTTTTTAGCAACAGCTGTAAACGTCTGCCGGAGGCGGCTTTTCTCTGTGATAACCTTCCCTAAATTATTCAGATGCGAATGGAAGTTGTGTTAATAAAATTGCAAACATTTCAAGATTTTCTTAGAATATAATAAATGTGTTTTTTGATGTCTTGTCTCAGTCTGCATGCTGATAATGAAATAAAACACAGGTATTGATTGGAACTAAATCTCCCTTCTCTCATTTCTGGTCAATACAATTAAATGCAAAATGCAGGGAGATTCATTAGAGTTAGTTTTCATTATTATGTTGAAGTTTAATTCATTCAGTACGGTAAAGATTACTATTCTGTGTGGGAGGGGGGCATGAAATTAGCAAAGCAAATCAATTACTTTCTTTAATGTTTATCTGAGTTAAATTATCAGACAAACTAATACTATCAGTGCAATAAAATATAAACAGACGTGATGGGGAAAAAAGTATCTTTCCTAGTTTGATTTTAGATTTTAGTTTGATATACTCTCTCGAAAAGCAATATGTGTCAATGTATGAGCAACTAACAGAATGCAATACTGTATTGCAATTGTTTTCTGTTTCCAATTGCATTTTCCCCTCAATAATTAAATCTTGCAAGCCAAAGCAATTATTTTGTCAGTCTTATCTAATCTAACATGATTGAAGTTTGAGGTACCGGCATACTCATAATTTTAGCTAAGATAAATTTAAATTTAATTTAGATAAGATAGATATATTTTATAGTGGACACTCTAGTCTGATGACATTTGTGATTTTCAGTTTCAGCGATTAATTTCAAAAGACACTTAAATATTAACAGAAAATGGCAGATATATCCACACTGGGTTTATTCAATTCCACATCCATTTTATGAAGGCGTACCCTTAATTGGAACCACAACATATTATCCTGCAAAGAAGATATTGAGACAAACGACACTGGATATTTAGTCAAGTATAAGGATAAGTAGTCAAACTGCAACTCTAAAAAACTAATAGTTTCAAATGAGTTTACAACATACCATCAAATACTTCATGCTGGGAACAAAAATGCAAAAATATAACCGTTTTACTCCATTTGTATTTTATTTGTACCCTCTGCCAACACTTAGTTCCTGTTTTCCATCTGTCAGCTTCTTCACAAAATTGCAAACTATATTGAATTGTAATGTATTTCATTCCAACGTACAAGTTCCGAGCATGTCAGGGTTACCTACCTCTGAGACATTATTTTATAGGCATCTGGCAAGTAACAGCGTGTGTTTTCCATCTGGGCTGGGTCAGCATCGCATATTTTGTCATCTGTTCTTCCATAGTTGGCACTCTCGATCATGATGACATCCGTGCCAGGGCAGCGAAGTTCGATGGGGTAACTTTCACAGGACAGCTCCCTCCGTACAACAGCCATGGGGATGGGTGCACGACTGAAAGCTGCAAGCAAACCAAATGACACAGTTAAGTGAATTGTAGCTGAACTGCCACACAACCAGGAAAGTTTAGAAAAAAATTCTAGAGGCCAACAATGGAAATGAGACATTGATTTTATATTGAATTGTAATGAGACTAGGTTTGCCAAACTCTGGTAGGTTGTGGTCTAGGAAGTGTGAATATGTGACGTAAGGGTTGCAGAACAGACCCACCAGCAATGTGTCACCAGGAAATGTTATTTATGTTAATGTGTTTGTATTTTCAGCAAATAAATATCTAAATGAATAAACAAGCAAATTAGTTAATACAGAGATAAGACAATACGACAATCCTCTACCAAGCACAGAGGTAATGACACCACTGCAACAGGGTCTTTTTCACATAATGAGTTACACATATACATTAAAAATATCTATTCTTAATTTTGATACTTCATTGCCAGAAGAATACCGACCTCTAAATATGCCTAAAATTCCAAAAATATAACAATTCAATACAATTTCAAAAATGAATTGCCATTTTATTATTACTTGCTGTTTTAACCACATAGTACGCATGTCTAGCTTGAAATTACTATTCCTTAGCATTGCAACTAGCCAAAACTCTACAAGGTTAAAATAAATCAGAGCACTGTCATAGTAAAATTCAACAAGATTTTTTTTTTTTTTTTGCCATCACTTCCTAGTAGTTTTAGCTTTGTACATCATATAAGACCCAATTCATTAACTGCATTCAAATAGTTAAAACATGGAATTCTCCACACATATTTATAATGATTTGAAGATGCAAAATAAGTAATATATAATAAATAAATAATATCCCACTGAATAATAAAGAAAGAGCATGCCTTTGAAATAGGAAATAGATATTGTTCCGTAATGTCTTACCAAAATATGAATAACATTAAATTTAAACATTTCAAACAGCCAGAATTAGCTGATAAATGTTATATTTACTCTGTTAGAAAGAGAAGCCAAATGCAAACATGAAACTGTGGAAAAGTGTAACAGATGTGTGGAGGTGGTTTCAGTACAATTATTTTAAGATGAAGTGAGGCAACAGGTTTATTTTTCAAAAACAAATAGCTATTACAAATGCTGACATGCAGACATTGAACAAAAGCTAAAGGACAGCCTATCATTTACTGAGCTTTCTCTCTCACTATGTCCTGAGAACATTCTCTGTGGCTATTAAAACCTAATTTAAATGTTAGAAATAGCATATGTTCAGTGTCTTAACAGCATATCTCTATTTATTTATTATTTTTATCTATATTTTAGAGACCATATATACACAAACATACATCATACAGTGATATATATATATACAAATGGGTGACAAATTAAAAGAAAAACCAACAAAGTGTTTCAGTAAGATGTTGGGCCACCACGAGCCGCCAGAACAGCTGCAATGCGCTTTGGCACAGATTCTACGAGTCGCTGAACTCTACTGGAGGGATGGAACCAAAGATATTCCCTCATTTGGTGTTTTGATGATGGTGGTGGAGAGCGCTGTCTAGCATGTCGGTCCAAAATCTCCCATAGGTGTTCATTTGGGTTGAGATCTGGCAACTGCGAAGGCCATATGATCATTTCCATACTCATCAGACCATTCAGTGAGACCTCGTGCCCTGTGGATGGGACATTGTCATTTTGGAAGAGACCACTCCCATCAGGATAGAAATGTTTCACCATAGGATAAAGGTGATCACTCGGAATAACTTTGTAATGATTTGCAGTGACCCTTCCCTCTAAGGGGACAAGAGGACCCAAACCATGCCAGGAAAATGCCCCCCACAGCATAACAGCCTCCGGACCCCCTCATTGTAGGGGTCAAGCAGTCACGCCTGTACCGTTCTCTTGGTGTCACCACACATGCACTTGAGATTATGGTGAAGGACCTGTAGATCAGTGCCTATGGTTTGTGCACCACTGAACTCTACTCTTACCATCTCCTCTTGCCATCTTGATCCAAAATCGAGGTCAACTGGGCCTGTTCAGCATTTTTATACATGTCAAAGAGTATGATAGGATGTTAATTGCTTAATTGTATCATGCAGTACACCTGTTTGGAGGCATCTGCATTCGTTATGTTCCTCCACTCATTTATTCAGGTTTTTCCTTTAATTTGTCACCCCTCTGTGTATATTCTTCCAATGTTAATAGTCCATCTAGAATCTGGTAACTTCAGACAAACTTCAAAAGGGAATTATTTGTAATGATTAGTTTTAAAAACTGGATTTTCTATTAAGTCAGAATGAAATTTTCCCAGTGGCAAACAATTATGCTGAATTGAAATATTAATGGAAAACATTGTTATTTATATTCTGTAATGCTGATACCTAAATAATTGAGTAAAGTATGCTCATAATCTGCTGTTTTAACACACAAAGTGCCACTAGATGTATGAGAATGAAAAAGAGGGAATATCTTTCAGCACTCCCATTCAATTCCCATTCTTAGTAAGTCAACTCTAATCAGCAAAGACAAAGGAAGGAGCTCTACCAAATTAATTTTTCATACCGTGGATGCGATCTAAGCACCTCTTGTTACATAATAACATTACAAATCTAGAAGACTTAATGAATACAGACTTATTTTTACCAACCAAAATTTGTGGTGACCATATTCTATGCAATATTTCTAGCCATCTGTCCATCTATTTTTATCTACACACACACATGTAACATATCCACAATACTGTGTATAATTATGTAGGTAACCACATTCAAGAACATGTAACCATAGCAACAAGACATATTTGGTATTTTACCATCCTTCAAGATACTATTGTCTTTCCACAAAGATCAGCAAATGTTATGATTCTTCTGTTATGCTTATGCTCAATTCTTGATTAATATATACAAGAATGTTAACATCATATACTTCATTATACAAAACAAAACAGTAAAGTCTTAAGGCCTCATTCAATGGGGAACAAAAATTAATCCGTGGCCATCATATTTGGAAAGCAAATGATATGCACAAATAAAACACAATAGCAAGTTTGACACACACTTTAGTTAAGTCTATGAGCACAGGGGTGTAGTAATGTGGAGTCTAGGACACTGCGATCACCACTTGCATATTTCACATAAGGAATATTCAAACAGCTTTGGTCCAGTTACTACACAGAGATATATAATGAACATGTGTATAAATCATAGAAACAAGAAAATAATACAATTACTGTAAGAACTCTGGAGTGATAAATCATGAAAATGTTGGAATATAGCATGCCTCTGGTCTGGAACAACCACAGAATCTGTGTCAGTGTTGTGCTATGGATCCATTATGTTAGACGTATAATTGCACAGTTTTTATTTTTAGACATATCAGAAAACAAGAAGGTAGAGTAAGCTAGAATAAGGGGCTTACTGCACGCAAAACTGTTTCTTAATGCATGAGGCTCCTAGAAGATCATAATGCGTTATACTATGCCCTAAAGCCATGTGAAACAGTATTTGTTCTATGATTACTACTATTGCTTTTTGTACTATTCCTACTACTACTACTACTACTACTACTAGTGTTAATAATAATAATAATAATAATAATAATAATAATAATAATAATAATAATAATAATAATAGTTATAATAATAATAATTATAATTATAATAGTAACAACAAATAGCTGAAATGTTTAAATACTGCTTCAATTTCTTTTAAAACAAATTGTTTCAGGAAGTAAATATGACCAAATAAAGCTGTGTATTAACAAATCCTTCATGGATGCTTCTCTGAATAGAGTTAGACACAACCATTTCAAGGGGAGTGTCTGGAGGTATCTTGGCATATGTGGAAGTGACTGAATAATGCTGGTATTTGTAGCAGTGACTGCTAAATGCTGGGGAAAATTAACTTTCTGGTTTCTGAATTGCAACGCTTCCTTGCCTTACAACAAAAAGTCTTTACGTGTCAACAAACATAACTCCCCTTGTGTGCGGGAGTTTAAGTTACTGTTTATCTAAGAGGGGACACACTAATATCCTTTCCTGTAGTTAACAGGCACATTTTATTAAAGGTCTCAGTCAATGTGAGGATTGCCTGTGAATATCTGTATTTTGACAGTGAGCAAAAAATTATTAACTTTATGCATCTCTCAAACTAGAAAGTCTAGAAAAGTGTGCCAAGGTAGTTAACATATACAGTTAGGTCCATAAATATTTGAAACATGAGACAACTGTTATCATTTTGGCTCTGTACACCACCACAATGGATTTGAAAGGAAACGTACAGAGCCAAAATGATGACAATTGTGTCACTGTCCAAATATTTATGGACCTAACTGTAACTACCTTCTGTAATGCAGAATGAATGTTAGGGATTTCTGTAGGAATTAAGTTATTCTAAGCAATACACATCCCCTAGAACTGTGTAAATGTCACACAGGAAACAAAACAATGTAAATATCAATGTTGCCTAATCACATGTTTACGTGTTTATAATATAAACATTGAAGGGCGATCAGTAAAAACATGATTTCCAGATAAGTAAGATTCAGAACACAATGGGAAAAATAAATCACAAAGAATGTTAATGAGGGGAGTTCAATAAGCGTACCTGCCTGATGGTTGACCAAGAAGGTTGATAATTAACAATGTAAATTTGAATATCATGGTCGGAGAAAGTAACACATTCCATTCCACTGAGGTAATTAATAATAAACTGATAAGTATCTGTTATTCACTCAACCTGGGCTGCATGTGCCTTGTGTGCTACATAGACTGACTATATGCATGAGCTAACTCACAGTGCCATTGCTGACAAAAGTACTATGCTTTACTTCACAACGACCAGATGATCTAGAATCTTGTGTAACTTTGAGTATATATTCTGCATAGATGGATGGCTGCCATGACTGAAATCGGTAGTGAAATCTTGCCATACTGGATTCAGAACATCTAGAATAATTTTTGCAGGCTTCAGAGAACAATCATTATGGATTCAGAAGAAAACAATTCAGTAAAATCTAATGTAAGCAAGTAACCAAAGTTTAGAACAGCCTTAAATTATTGAAGTGGGCAAACATTGTATCATAATTAAATTTGTACCCTAGGGGGGAAACTCAGTCTCCCTTGATGTTTACAGTAATCACGGTTCAACAGCTGTAAGATTGTCTATGTCCGTGTTTAAGGAATTGTGGAAGGCCAGTGACAATAGAAGCTTACTATTACTTGAATCACACAGAAAATATACAATGGCAGGCCAACCTCGTTATTCTTCAGGATTCAGTTTATCTATTCATTTGAACACAAAATAGCTACCTATTGTATGTACTTTACAGCTTTAAGACTACACATTTTATATTGTATATAGATTTAGATACATACATTCATACATACAGTTGTAGCATGTTCACAGCCTTCATTTTACATAGTTATTCTGCAAAGTGTTTAGTATAATAAATACATATTCATTCAATTATATATTTTCAGAGTATGCTGAACACAAATTGAGTATAGAGGAAAATCCTACTCAAGTATTATATGTTTACTTTTACTTGAGAAAGCATTTCATAATTTATATTATATATATATATATATATATATATATATATATATATATATATATTGTAATGACATGTGGGGATGTACAGGGCTTCTGGGAGTTATAAGGCGGGGTTCAGGAACATAAACAAAGGTTGCCGTGAATGAAATGTGATTTTATCATATATGGTGCACTGGTGCTCCAAATAAACAGACAGACATGTGAAGGGTCACTCTCTATGCAGGTAACTAATCCGAACAAAACACAGCAACCAGGTCAAATCCGTAATCCAAATGCAAATTTTATTTTTGGAGAAGCCACCTGTAAAGGCATTAAAATATACAAAACCTAGATAATGTTTAAATTGTATTTCATTATGTTTTCTAAAAAAAAATACATATAATCTGCTGATTGTACTTCAAAAATCATTAATAATCCTGGTCTTAAAAGCCTTGGCTGCCTGTACATCGCATTAGATGCTGATATAGTAATTATAAAGAAAACATTAGTTTTAGAATAATCATTAGTCAATAACCTATTCAAAATAGAATATTATTTTGGCAAGAAATACACCCTTTATAGTTGCCCTATCTTTTCTTCAAGATAAAGCTAACTTATTATGACATTTATAAGTTGTTATTATTATTGCACAAATCTCTAAGGCTTGTTTTTAAAACCTTCCTGCAGGCAGGGATACATCAAAATCAAGGGGTCAACAACCACTACAATACAAATATGTGTAGTAGATTTTCTTTGATTACTAGTCTATGTTGGTTTGATAAAAAAAACATTGTGGGTGAATGATAATATATCATCATCATCAGCCTATGTGGATCTACTACTGGATTAAGGTCTCCCTGAGATTCTTCCACAATACAAAGCATCTCTTTTTCAGGTGACTGTAGTAAAACATCTAATCCCATCTTCCTATCTTTGGTGTGGTCTTCATAGTTGTATATTTTTTGACTAGTGGGATTGATCCATGGTTTATTAGTGTATCTTTATGTATATACAGCTCTGGAAAAAATTAAGAGACCACTCAGAAATCAATGTTAAGTTGTCTCTTAATTTTTTCCAGGGCTGTATGTATAGATTATTGTAGTATTTGAACAAGTATTTGAACCTGGTCACCTTATATAAAAAATGTTACAGAAACTGTGGACAACACAAAGAAGCATGGTTGATGTATGCTTGTATTAACAAGAAGAGACAGAATAAGAAATTAATGGATCCAAGAACAAACACAAATGTGACATAATTGAAAGAGTAAAAATGTTAAAATGGCAATTTGCCAGACAAACTGCAAGAAAAGATCAAAGATGGACAAAGGAAACTATTGAATGGATCCCAAGATATGAAAAAATACCACAAAAAAGATGGGAAGATAAAATAATAAACTTTGCAGGAATGACTTGGAAAAGGGAAGTGATAGATCAAACCAAGTGTAAACATCATGGGGAGGCATCCAGTAGTGGATCGAAATAAGCTGCTGCTGCTGATGATGATATACAGTGCTTATTGAAAGTCTACACCCCTTTGCACATGTTTTACATCTTTACATCTTTTTCCAGCAATCTACACACCATACTACACACTATTAAGTGGGAAAAAAGGTTTAATTGTGAACAAAATACAATGTAATTATAGCCATCAGTCTGTTGGGATAGGTTTCAACCAACTTTGCACACCTAGATTTGGCAACATTTGACCATTTTTATTTACAATACTGTTCAACCTCTGTCAAGGTTCTTGGGGAGCATTAATGGACCGCAATCTTCAAGTCAAATTTTTGATGGGATTAAGTCGGGGCTCTGACTGGGCTACTCAAGGTCATTTACCTTTTTGTTCCTTATTATTTATTTATTTATGTATTTATTATATCCAGGGCGACTTACAAAATATAAGTGCAATACAAAGTGCAAAAATACAGTGCAGTTCAAGGCATAAAACATTACAAATTCCAATTTACATATTGCAGTGCAATTCAAACCATAATACATTTTACGAATTCCAATTTACACAAGTGTATACAATATATGAGGTCTTACATCCTGCATTGCAAAAGCTGGGTGCAAACAAGATATGAGGTCACAGTCAAGGACCAAGGGAAAGGGAGCATAGGGGGAATCAAAATAAACAATACGAGTACTAGTAACACAAGGCAAGTAGTATGATAAAACATTGTAAAGTGCAGTCTTACAGGAGAATGAATTTCTAAATTACAAGTAGAGTCTGAAAAGATGTGTCTTGAGTAATCGCCAGAAGGAGGTCAGGTGTTTTGACTTCAGTGGGAAGGTCATTCCACCACTTAGGGGCCAGGGATGAAAAGGAGCAGGCTTTGGAGGAAGGGGAGTAGAGAGGAGGCAGGGTTAGTCTTCTGGCACCAGAAGACTGCAGTGGTCTGGAGGGGATGGATGGAGAGACGAGGGTCTGCAGGTAACTCGGTGCATTCTGTTCGAGACAGCGGTAGGTAAGGGTCAGTGTCTTGAACTGTATGCTTTCCGGTATCAGGAGCCAGTGGAGGGAGTGGAGCAGTGGAGTAGCATGTGGGAATCGGGGCAGAGAGAATACCAGAAGAGCCGCAGAGTTCTGGATGAGCTGGAGCGGGCGGGTAGTAGTTGCAGGCAGACTCGCCAGGAGGGAGTTGCAGTAGTCCAGGCGGGAGAGGACCAGGGACTGGATGAGCAGCTGAGTCGAGTAGTTGGTGAGGAAGGGTTGGATTCGGTGTATGTTGCTCAGGAAGAATCTGCAGGTGCGTGTCAGCGTGGTGATGTGCTGAGTGTAGGAGAGCACAAGATCAAGGGTGACTCCTAGGTTATTAGCAGAAGAAGAGGGAGAGGGTGTCGTAGATTCCAAGGGGACTGAGATGGAGAGATCAGCAGAAGGTGAGGAAGAGGGGGGGAAAGAGGAGATCAGATTTTGATAGGTTGAGCTTGAGGTGGTGTGAGTGAATCCAGGTAGAGATGCGAGAGGGGATTAGGGTGTCGGATACGGGAAAAGACAGGAAGATCTGGGCATCATCTGCATGGGATGTGATGAGGGGGCCCAGGGAACAAATGTAGAGAGAACAGGAGGGAGCCCAGGACGGAGCCTTGGGGTACGCCTGTGAGGAGAGGTTGGGGGGTGGATGAGGAACCTCGTCATGTCACTTCGTAGGTCCGGTCGCTGAGGTAGGAGGAGAACCAGGTGAGAGCAGTCCCAGAGATTCCAAGGTCAGCGAGGCAGGAGAGGAGGATGGAGTGATCGACAGTGTCAAATGCTGCATAGAGATCGAGGAGCATGAGGACTGAGGAGAGGGAGGCCGCCAGAGCACAGCTGAGGGAGTCAGTGACTACCAGGAGGGCAGTCTGGAGTGAGCTGTGCAGAAGCCAGATTGCAGAGGATCCAGGATTGAGTAATGGGAAAGAAATGCAGAGCGATGACGGTGGACAGCACGCTCAAGGGTCTTTGAGAGGAAGGGGAGTAGGGAGACAGGATGGTAGTTCTGAGGAGAGGTGGGGTCAAGGGTAGATTTATTGAGGAGTGGGATGACAGCAGCTTGTTTAAATGCAGAGGGGAAACAGCCAGAGAGGAATGAGAAGTTGAGGAGGGAGGAGATGAAGGGGAGTAGATCAGTGTGGTTTTGGCTGTTTGCTTCAGGTCATTGTCATCCTGAAAGGTGAACGTGTGTCCCAGTGTCTGCTTTCTTGCAGAGGGCAGCAGATGTTAATTCTGCTTTTAGCATGCTCTTGATCCAGACGTTTTCTCGTTGTAGAAGCTTCTAACACGGTCTTTCTTTTCTTGTTTCCTTTTACTGGTGGTTCAGGAGGAACATAAGGCAGCTGCAGTTCGATCTGCACAGCGTCAAGAAACCCGCGCTGATGACGTGTGATTGTCTGCGCAAACAAGTTGCGCGGTGGTATGCAAATATAGATTGACAGACAGGAAGGACATCCTATCATTACATTCGGACCGAATATAATGATTGGTCGATCATTTTTTTGTCCTGTCCCTTCCACAGACGATATACACTCACCTAAAGGATTATTAGGAACACCATACTAATACTGTGTTTGACCCCCTTTCACCTTCAGAACTGCCTTAATTCTACGTGGCATTGATTCAACAAGGTGCTGAAAGCATTCTTTAGAAATGTTGGCCCATATTGATAGGATAGCATCTTGCAGTTGATGGAGATTTGTGGGATGCACATCCAGGGCATGAAGCTCCCGTTCCACCACATCCCAAAGATGCTCTATTGGGTTGAGATCTGGTGACTGTGGGGGCCAGTTTAGTACAGTGAACTCATTGTCATGTTCAAGAAACCAATTTGAAATGATTCGACCTTTGTGACATGGTGCATTATCCTGCTGGAAGTAGCCATCAGAGGATGGGTACATGGTGGTCATAAAGGGATGGACATGGTCAGAAACAATGCTCAGGTAGGCCGTGGCATTTAAACGATGCCCAGTTGTCACTAAGGGGCCTAAAGTGTGCCAAGAAAACATCCCCCACACCATTATACCACCACCACCAGCCTGCACAGTGGTAACAAGGCATGATGGATCCATGTTCTCATTCTGTTTACGCCAAATTCTGACTCTACCATCTGAATGTCTCAACAGAAATCGAGACTCATCAGACCAGGCAACATTTTTCCAGTCTTCAACTGTCCAATTTTGGTGAGCTTGTGCAAATTGTAGCCTCTTTTTCCTATTTGTAGTGGAGATGAGTGGTACCCAGTGGGGTCTTCTGCTGTTGTAGCCCATCCGCCTCAAGGTTGTACGTGTTGTGGCTTCACAAATGCTTTGCTGCATACCTCGGTTGTAACGAGTGGTTATTTCAGTCAAAGTTGCTCTTCTATCAGCTTGAATCAGTCGGCCCATTCTCCTCTGACCTCTAGCATCAACAAGGCATTTTCGCTCACAGGACTGCCGCATACTGGATGTTTTTCCCTTTTCACACCATTCTTTGTAAACCCTAGAAATGGTTGTGCGTGAAAATCCCAGTAACTGAGCAGATTGTGAAATACTCAGACCGGCCCGTCTGGCACCAACAACCATGCCACGCTCAAAATTGCTTAAATCACCTTTCTTTCCCATTCAGACATTCAGTTTGGAATTCAGGAGATTGTCTTGACCAGAACCACACCCCTAAATGCATTGAAGCAACTGCCATGTGATTGGTTGGTTAGATAATTGCATTAATGAGAAATTGAACAGGTGTTCCTAATAATCCTTTAGGTGAGTGTATATATACTTTTAACCAGTATAACAAAAACAAAATCTGGAAAAGATTCCACACCCTACGTTTAACTTGGTGTGTGATTTTGAAGGTGATTGCTTACACCTGAGCTAATTTAGAATTAGATAGACATTTATCAAACCAAGCTATTTCAGTTTTAATTACATTTCTACAAATTTCTAGAATATTTTTAATCATTTGGAAGTTGTGGGGTAGGATGGGTAGATACATTAAATGCATTTTAATTCCTGGCTATAAGGCAATAAACATTGAAAATTATGAAAGAGGGTGTAGACTTTGTATAGGAACTGTGCATATATTACTCTATTATGCTCCAAGGTTTGCACTCATTCTCCGAAAATTAAATTATATATTTTGATTAATAGCATTGTGTTGCAATAATACAATGTTTTTTAGTCCTTTTCACCATAGGTTTTCATGGTATAATTTAATTTGATGGAATGAATCAATGGAAGCTGCCAGAGCAAGTAGAAGCAAGTGTGTCTGGCTTCTACGTATAAACACAAATCTTTTACTTAACATGGCTACCATTTTTGATTTAGGCTCTGTACTACATTCTGTTTTACCTGTCGAATACTGTTTCCTCTAGGAGCAAATCAAGTCAAAAGATTGTTTTAGCTGTCTTTATAGTTTAGTGCCCTTTTGAAGTGTTTATGATGCTTTCCTTTTACAAATACAGGTGATCAAGCCTTTCTGTTCACAGATCATTATTGCTGAGTTATTAGTTCAGGGATAGGCAATTATAATATAACAAAGACCTTATTGTAGATGGTCACAGAAAAAAAAAACTGTTAAAATTCACTATGAATGCATCAACCTCTGGCCATGAAAAATTGGGACTGTGTTGTTTAAGAACAGAATACAAAAATTACAGGCATGTTAATTCATCAAATGTAGCAACATGAGAGGGAAAATAAGTCTATTTTTAGATTTCTATATTTATAAGCCTATTTAAAAAAAAAACACTGTTTGTCATGTGATCCTGCTCTACTGCCGAATGCGTATGTATTTGTAAGTGTGTTCTGCTTTGTATGCAAGCATTAACTGTGTGTGGTAATATTGTAATGAGACTTTACATAGTTGTTCAGCTTGAATAGAATTGACCACTCTGCCACCCTGACGATAAAGCATTACTGAGGGATACATAAAGAGCCAGTAGTCTGAACAGTTAAAGTAAAGAAAGCTGTGTGACAGACCGACCGACAGGCTGACAGATAGAGATAGATAGATAGTGGAATATTAATTGTAAAATAATAAGATATATTTCCACACATAATGAAGTCTATTAATTTGTAGAGTTTTAAAGTCTGTCATGCTGCAAGTTTAACACAAAATACTAGATATAATATGTAAAACTGAGATAAACTGTTTATGTACGTTTTTTTTTCCAATTGATAAATGCATCCTGATATACAGCACAGTTGTCTGAAAGCCTGTTCCAGCTTCTATGAACATCTTGTCCATGAATATACATATAAAAACATATAATAAAAAAGATATACAAGGATATTACCCTAAAGACATAAGTGATTCCCTTATTTTAAATATTTAACACAGGAACTCAGGAAGGATTTTAATGAGGTCTATGAAGGAATGAAATCAACAAACGGAAAAGGAAATGGCTTGTTTCCTCTGACTAAATACTGCCTTTTCCCCTAATGCACAAAACTGTATTTACCCTCTTCACAAAGAAAGTGATTAATTACTGCATGAATCATGTCATTATTTGATTAGCAGTAAAAGATACATCCACACCCACTTCTTTCTGCAAAGCTACCCCAGCACCAGTCCTGTAGCAACTGAAGTGGCAACCACGGCAACCGCCTTAGTTCACGTCCATACTTTTGTCTGTAATGGCTGCAGGGAGTCTGAAAATGTCTGGAATTTGTTTTTTTCATTTTTACTCATTAAAAGTGGAAATGGGCTATGTTCTTAGGCAGGAGCCTACAACCTTTTTTAGCCAGCACATTTGTCTTTGATTTTTATATCCACTGTAACCATCTGATCTGCTACCATTAACAAAACTTGAAATACTCCCTCTCAGATTGCACTCAAAAGGGATCAGGCTTTGTACTAAAACCTTGGGGAGTTCAATGTTTAGGAAAAGTGTTAACTATCTTGTTCAGATGTGGCTTATATTACTACTATTACAAAAGTTTTAAAAGTTGTATTTGAGCAATTATAAAAAAACTATTTTATTTGATCATGATAAGTTGAATACTGTGAAAGTATCACAAAAAAGAAAGAAAAAATACAATAGAATACATATTTGGAATATGGAATACAATTACCATTTTTCTCATTTAAACACAGTTTGGCTGGATTTGGAGTTTAATTTCAGCAAAATACTTTAAAAAGGCAGTGCACTGCAACATGGTATAATGTTCTACATCTCAGGTGAGATATGTTTTAACTGATGAGAACCAACTGGGAGTCAGTAGAGACCTCTTTATACTAGGGTATACCGTTAACTTGGTAACCATGGTATAAAAACTATTTTACCATTTCAATGGTTGCATTCTATTCTGTGATAACATGAGAAACCAGTATACCATGACACCCCTTAACAGATTTTAGTTTTCTAACTTGATTTGCATAAAAAGTGTTAAAGAAAAAGTGCTTCCCGATTCCATTCAAGGGATCATGACACTGGTAAAGCTGCAGCACAGAGAGGGCAGAATGGAAGGAAATTAGCTTAGCGAGGGAAAGTGGGATAAAATCTCCATCTATATGTGTCTGTCTCTGTCTCTCAAACACAAACATACAGACAGACATATTTATTACATAAATGGATTAAGATGGATACTTGCAAGGAAAAAAGCAATTACAACCATCAGTCTTAGTGGAAGTCCTCCCAAGATTCTCCCACTTGCCTTTTCTATTATAATTTTTCTTAGCAGATGCCCTTATCCAGGGTGACCTACAATTGTTACAACATATAACATTTATACAGCTGGGGTTTTACTGGCACAATCTAGGTGAAGTACCTTGCTCAAGGGTACAACAGCAGTGTCCCCCAACTGGGACTGAACCCACAACCCTCCAGTGTCCAGAGCCCTAAACACTACTCCAAACTGCTGCCATTGAAAGTGTAACTTTTACTCTCATCAATAATGTCACATATATTTGTTTGTCATCGGATCTATTCATTATTTTGGTAATCTTTTCTTCATTCAGAAATGTTCGCCAAACCCTCAAAGCTAAACATTTAACCTTTGTTGCAGCTCGAGTGAAATACAATCTTAGGTTTTTAGAAGTGCCTACAGCAAGTGAGTTACAACAAGAATAAGATAAGAACAACAATAAACTTTGATTTGCGGTAACACTGTGGGAAGGAAAAGGCATTTTGATTAATTAAATCATAGTTTGTTACATTTCAAAATAAAAAGCTACTAAACCCAGGCTACTTTGTTGAAGCTTACATTTTAACTACTTTCATAGAAAACCACTGCTGTCAAGCAAAATTACTCAATTCCAATGAGGAAATCACACCACAAATATGAGTGTTCACTTCAGACACAATACGAGTTATTACAGTGGCAGCAATCTTCTTGCACAGAATTTAGTGCTACCCATTCATTATTATTTGTCAATGGCTGTGAACCTCGTGAATTGTTTGTTAAAAGTACTTAATCCTTTTTGACCTCATTGTGACTACACCAAGAATAAGTATCTCTTAGCACTTCATCGCATGGATAATACATTAAAGAGATTGTCCTTTTAAGGCATTAAGTGGAAAAAAAAAACATCATGAAAAATTATACTTAAAAAAAAACCTATTAAACTTACATAAAAAACAACAACCATAAAACCATAAATAAATGGAGAATTATCAAAGGAAACAACACATTTTTCACTTATGAGGATTAAAATTAGCTATAATGATGTGATAAAAGATATTCAGAACTGTAGAACCATTGTAGAAGTCCAGTGAAAAACTGTGTTTTTCAACAACTGACTATGTTACACCAGATCAGGGCTAGAACTTAAGGATCTGGAGTACTAGCCAGCTGGATAGTAGCCCGACAAAAATATTACTAGCTCAAAGTATTTTCACCACATTGTGACAAGCTACACTATTGTCCCACGATACCAATACTAAGATTAGTAACAATACTCGATACTGCCAGGATACCACCAGAAAATAAACCACAGAACAGTAATAAAACAAATTTAGTTCCTGGTAATTCTGAAAAAGATTTTACTCATATGAATAGTTAGCACCATATTCCATTAAAACAACTAATCGAACATGTTTTACTGTTTTAGTTTGTTCAAGAAATAGTGTGCAAGTCTTTTCGTAGGGTGGAAATTACATTACTTTGTATGCTGATAAGAAAATGTATACAGAAATAATAAGTTACACAAAGTTATCAAATAGGCTCAAGTTATTTTATTTTGTTTTTGTTGTAAGAAACACAAGCATACCTACTTGCACGATGCATCTTTCATGATTTAGCTAATGTTACCAGGGAAGGATGTTCTTCACTCAAGGCTCTGTGTCGATTCTGTGCAGATTGAGTGATATACAAATAATTCTCAGCGCCAAAAACCCTGGTGTGTGATGACATACAGATCACACATTCTGTGTAGAATCTGCTCATTGAACTCAACCATTGATTCTTCCTCTAGATGCAGCACAAGGTGTGGAGAGCTTAAGGTGGGATTGCGTCATTAAAGTTAGTTCAACATGAAACAAAATGCGAAAGACGCCACAGTCTAGCAAAACTCATGGTATTGCAATAAATCACAGGATAAAAAGCAGTCTGTATTTGGTTTTTATTGACTAAATGCTGTTCGCCAGGCAGCCTAGTAATTCATATTGGTCACTCGCTCTGCCTTCACAATACTCGCCAGGGGCCAGCAGGCGACCTTATTTTCCACCCCTGCACCAGATGTAGGCTAGGAAACAGTATTTTGTTACTGTTCGGTTACTACAATCTATTTCTCAGACAGATTAATTAATTGAAGACTCCAACATCTGTGTTAAAAGAATGCTGAGTTATCACTCACTGTTTGTGAGCATTACAAGTTACTGATATAATTCATTTAAGGACCCATAACTCTAAGTTACATCTCTTCCTTACAAATGACTGCCTTTAAACAGTGCAGAAAAGTTGGACAGTACCATGATGCATGCACGTTATATTATTAACAATATAGGTGGCAGTGTTGTTATTGAAGTGAAAGTAGTCAAATTAAGACTGGGAGAAAAAAATAAATAAATGAAGGACTTCTTACATTACCAAGTTGTAAATAATTGCGACACAGATACATGTACATATTGGCATGTTTGTCTTTTAACAGATGTATGTGTATATGAATGTGTATGTTTGCCAAAAACTAATAACAAGTATATGTTTCCATTTTTATTCTGCCTATCAGCAATACAGATAAACTATAAGATGTTTTGAAATCCACTTGTTTTTTAATGCCATTATATGTTTTTTAAATGCTTGTTAAAATAGGGCAAGAAAAAAAAAAACATTTTCTTTGGTATTTTTCTCATAGATGAAATAGCTAAACTTAAAATAGATACAAGTTGCAATTCTGACCCAATATTCCTCCAAATAACTTCTAATCAATCTCAATGACAATCTTGCTTCATGACCAGCAACTCTGTGACAATGTACTGCTCACTGTACATTGGTAGATACTTACTGGTAATTTGACAAATAGCACAACCAGGGGTGAAGACCTAATAAAGCACATATATGGGAAAAAGCATGAGGTCAGATGGAGGACTGCAAAGCTGAATGTGTGTCCAGTGTGTGCAGGAATATAGGTCTCTCTGTGTTGTGGGGGATGGTGAACAATGATCATGTACTTTGTAGTGGAATCTAGGAGGTCACAGTATTCGAGCAGCTAATTGTAACTTGAAATCTGGATCCTAAGATTATTAATGAGAGGCTGCCAGTCATAAAGACTCAGCGACTCACTGAAGGGTGACTTCTCCTAGCAGCCAGCCTACTATCTACAGAGCATTTTTAATCTCATTCATGTATCTGCAGTAAACATATACCATTGCCATTTTTTTTAAACTAAAATTAGAAAGGTCTATCTTGATTGCATGTATGTACTGCAGGGACAGAATACCTGCAATACAAATCCCCCTGTGACTTCATCCCTCCTGAAACTGAAGACGTCACAGATTTTTAATTGTCAATAAAGAACCAACGTGTATTTTGAGTAGAACAGAATGTACAAGAATGTATCCCAGTGGCCTCTTTAAAAAGGCTTTGCCTAAGCTATTCAGACAGAATAACGGGAAGCATATTTTTTGTATGTAATTATTGTTCCTTTTTTTTTTTTTACATTTTCTTCACTACTATTTATATGTAGCTCATTGTAATCCAGGTACAAAGGGAACACCGAATATTTCCCTCATTGCCACACCACCATCCATTGACACTGCCTTAGACTATGCTCTTAAAAGGAGAAAGAAAAATGCTTTCAGACAGAAATTGTTTCCTCTTCTAGAAAGGGTTTCAATTGTGCTCATTTTAGACATCCTGAGGTAAAATCCAAATAAAAAAGTACAAAGACTGGAATAAATACACCAAATTATTGTCTTAACCCTGTAGGCAATAAACCAGGAATTCTCAGGATCATTTTAGGATTAAAATTGCATTATCACAGGCTTTTACCTACTAATTTAATCAGTATCAATAGCTAATTTGACTATAATCTATAGCATTATTTGGGGAAAGTACCCAGGCAGAATCACAAATATTACAGCAGTGTAAGCTGTCCCCCTTCTTAAAAGTAAATAATAAAATGAAAATTAAATTAAAAAGCTCTTAAATTCAATGCAATGAAAGGTAAAATAAATCCCAGCATTTAAGCATCTTGTAACAAACAGTAGTATCTGGTATTTCCAAAGCACTACCTTTTGTAGAGAAAACAAATTACACCACAGGGCTAGTGTGATTACAATATAAATCTTGTTTCACCTAATTTCTAATTGACATTCTGTATGCTCACTAGTCCTACTGCAAGGGGGGGATGATATCACTAGTACTTGTGGAGAGAGAAGCAGGGCCTTCCAAATACTTTAGAAGTCGCCAAGACCGTAAATGTGTCCATAATGCAGACTGTATATGAAAAAGGGTGGCAATCATAACTAGCAAGTTCATTTTCATGATTCGATTTTATTTGTTTCACATTCAGTGTTACTTTTCAATCACAAGCCTATGCATTATATTCGGAAAAGGATTCCCTTAAAACTGAATAACTGCAGTGAGGCCAGCGTTCAGGAAATCCCTAGGGAATGTACACCTGCATTTTTTTCTCATTTGACACAGTCATTCTTTTGTAGATTCTCCATTCCTTATCTCTATAAAATCTAATTTACTGGAAAGCAGTAAACTACAGGCCCAGTCCCCAGTGTTCACCAGTGTAGTCGCCTCAATTTGAGCTTCCAACTTACATTAGAGTTTAAAAGATGAACTACAGAAATAATTAAAAGATGGACAATTATGAACAATTCAGTATCTGAAACTGAGAATGTTGAAGAACTATCATAACGGTAAATGAAATATTCTTTTTTTTTTTAAAACCACCAGCTTTTCATTTCTTTATTAAACTTTACTACAGTAAACAAAGTATCTTTCTAATGCTGTATTAAAGGGACAATTTTGAATAAACCACATGATCTTCATGTGGAACTGAAGGAACAAATGTAACAAAATGTTAGATAAATAAGTAATGCTTTATTATAAAAGTACTTTCCCTAATTCTTTTGTAAATTATTAATTAATATTTTTAGAGGGAATTACATTTTCAATGGGTCAGTTTTGTCAGATGGAATGAAAAATATAAGTGATCTGTTTTACTCAGAGATATTTCTTGTCTCGTAGAGTAAAATCAGAGACAAAACAGAGCATAGAATGAAAGCTCCTTTTTGTTTTGTATTTTCCAAAGTACATTAAATAAGGAGATAGAACAGAGGAACTCCTTTCTCAAAGGAAGCCGCTGTTCCTACAATAGAAGCCTTCTTTTGTCAATGGCTCTATTGAATTCCCTCAGAGGGTACTGTGCCACATTGAAGGCCATCTCAAGTATCCCCCTCCCCCCTTATCCCCAAGGTTTGAAAGGGTAATCTGTCTCACTGCAACATTTGATCCCTCTCTCGGTCTAGACGACTATTTAGCAATACTTCATATTGATTCTCATGCTGCTGTTGCATTGTAGCTCTCTGACACGATTCCTATGATGTTAAAGTATAAAAAAATGATACATTGTACCCTTAATTTTATGTTTTTTTTTAATATATATACAATCATATGAATTGTCATGAGTCTGGGAAGGAATACATGCATTTACTATAAAGGTTTGTGCCTAGGAATACCAACCTTACAGCTCAGTTATAAAAGTAATGGCGGCAAACATGATTGAGTTCAAGGAAGACATTATTTTTCTCAGTCTGGTAGAGGCCAGAGTGCAGGATGACCCTGTGGTCCTCATATTGTGGGCTACATCTAAGCCCCAATCTCCTGCAATTTTTAGTTTTAGGGTCAAACCACAAGGTTTATAACATCACTCACAGCTGCCAGGACCAGTGTGCAGTGTGCTGTCTAAAGTAAACTAACATCCAGATCCACTTGACCTTTTGTCAATATTCATCCTCATTAAACACCACTCTACTTCTATAAGCAAGTTTAAATTGCATTTTTCAACACTTAAAATGATGCAATTGAAGCCCAAACTCTAATTCATTCATTTATAAGATATACGCGCCCTTCAGCACACCTATAAAACTTCAGAGCATTTAACCTGTTTCCAAAAGCCTGCTTGCTTAATGTTGCTGTCATTTGTTTCAATGGCTTTGACAGTAATTTGGCAAAGTACAATATAGAAGATATCTAGAGCCAGCTACTTAAACCATTTTAAGCTTGTATATGAGTAGAGACAAGTTATTGATTTTTTGGTTGAAGAAAGAAATATTTCAGAACAGTGTGCCAGAAGTAGAAAGATATAAAGTAAAATATTGGATTGCATATATGAATATAAAAGAAAATAATCAGGAATCACAATTTACATATTGGGTATAAAATGTCCCTGAAATTATAATACCATAACTTTAAGGCTAATTGCAATACATTCTTTTTTTTTTTTTATCAACTCATAACAAACCAATCTAAAAATAAAAAATACAGTATTTGTACTGTACCAATGTGTTTATCACACCCCAATACAGTAATACAATTATTAGAAATCTATTTTGGAACAAAACAACAAAAGAAGAAAAAAATGGTCTTTGTGCAACATCATTGCTCTGCTGATACAAATTGATCTATTCTTTGTATTGATCAAGTCAATATTGTTTTATTCTTTTATCAAACAAGACAAATTTGAATATATCTTGCATATATGTCCATATCTGAGTATTAGCCTATACATCTAAAAGCTGTTGATTACCAAAAACTAAATTTTGTTTCAGCTTTTAAATAGTGCATGTTACTGATAAGATGTGGTAGTAGTCAATTAAATGTTAATACGATTTGCTTAATTTAATATAATTTAGGGATCTATGACTGACAACATACTATTTCCACACATTATTAACCCTTATTAACCAATCTGGATGTACAATGTTTTAAAGTTCACGTCCTGATCTAATGTTCTTGCCTGTCACAAGTGCAGTAAAAAGTAATTATCCTGTCATGAACAAAGCCAATGCAATCTGTTCTTACTTCACCAAACATTTACATTAGAAACCCATATTTATAAGTCCCTAATACTAATACAATACAATACTACTATTAGTATAGCCAAAATGGTTTTATTGAAGTATGAAAAAAAATATCAAGAGAAAGGAAATGTTGTAGCGCATACAAAAGGGATAGAGACTAAACAAAATACAAAGAATATGTTGAACTGCAACGAGATCTTAAGAAAGGGATCAGGAAAGCAAAGAGGGAAATAGAAAGAAACATAGCTCTTGGAGCTAAAACTAATGCAAAGAGCTTTTTTCAATACTACAACAGCAAGAGGTCAATAAAGGAGGAAGTGAAACAGATAAAGGGCAAAAATTGAAGTATCTTGGAAAACAAACAAGATGTGGCAAATTTTCTTAATGAGTATTTCACAGAGGTTTTAACAAAAGAAAAAACGAATAACATGCCACAGGTTAACAACCAGTCCAGTCAAACCCTAAGAGAGATCAGGATAAATGAGGAGGAGGTACTAAAGGGACTAGCAGAATTAAAAACAAACAAATCACCTGGGCCAGATGGTATATTTCCAACAGTACTTAAAGAAATGAGGGAAATTATTTATAGGTTGATAACTCAAATATTCCAATTGACACTTAGAACAGGGGATGTGCCCACTGACTGGAAGACAGCAAATGTCACACTAATCCACAAGAAAGGGGACAAAACTGATTCAAGTCGTCAAAATTATGTAAGGCATCAACCACATCAAACCAGAGGAGCTTTTCCAGATCAGCAGGTACACACGCACCCGGGGACACAAATGGAAATTGGGCTTCAAGGCATTCAAGCCAGAAAACAGGAGACACTTCTTCACACAGAGAGTTGTCACAATCTGGAACAAACTCCCCAGTGATGTGGTTGAAGCTGAAAACTTGGGAACATTTACAAATAGACTGGATAGGATCCTTGGATCACTTAGTTATTAATGGATACCAAACGAGCATGATGGGGCAAATGGCCTCCTCTCATTTTTAAACTTTCTTATGCTCTTATTAACAGAAGCATCAATGTCTTTATTTATTGTGATAATCATTCATGTATACTGTCATAGAGCTTGTCTGTGGCTTTGCACTTAATAAAATGTAAACCAACCTTACAAAAACAACACACTATTGGATTTGCACATTGTCTGGTCAAAGCATAAAGTCAATAGACAGTGTTTTATTTGCAACCAAATTAATGCAAAAATTAGCCTTCTGGGGACATCTGGTATTTAATTGTTTTCGTATTTTTTTTCTGACAGATAGTTCTTTTTAATTGTGTTCCCCAGCCCTGTGCAAGATAATTCTAAAAAGTTCCCCCCCCAGTGAAATTAGTAAAAATCAAAGGGGTTTTAACGATTTGCTTTGTTAACATATCATACATTAGACATATCCATACTGTAGGCTTTTGAAAATGCATGAGCTGGGCTGATAATGTCTAAACCTAATTGTAAATTTTCAATTTGGCAGCAACATAGCAGCATGTTAATCTTGAGTCAAGCTTCTACTTTTAATGTAGGGATGACTTTACTAAACAATGAGGATATCCATTCAGGGGAACAGTTTGACATTTGGAATATCTTACAAAATATCTTACACATTTTACTTTGTTGCATACTGTAAACATGTGTTCCATATTTTGCACTTTATATTTTTTATTGGACTCCTTTTCAGCCTTAACCGAATAATCTGAAGTAATTTGTTTGGTAAATAAATTACAGTATTTTACAAGCATCTACAGTCTGATTTGTACCGGGAAACAGAATTACAAAATAATATCTAAATGAAATATATTTGTCATCACATTTCAATATTATGTGGGGCTTGCAAATAAGACATTGAAGAACAAAAAGCAGCTTAAAAAAATCACATAATTCAGTTGTCAAAGTACCCATATACATGCAGGTTTGAAACTCTGAATCGCTGGATTTGAGAGAGTGTGATGTGTCATTGTGCATTACATATACATTGTAGAATCACAGAAGAACGCTAATTCCATTTTCACCACAAAACATCAAATCAAGATTGTGGTGCTTGTCAACAACACAAAAAGCTTTTCCAAAATAGTCTCATACCTAATTAACTAGCAGTAATTAACTGGTACATAAAAATCCTCTGATCATGCACAATAGGTATAGGTTATATTAAGTGTTATTAAGTTGAGTAAAGCTGCAGCTAAAATCTTCATATACATTACATACACTATACAGAGTCAAACAGTATTTTAAAAATCCTCCTATATATTAGTGTTTGTAAGGTCCTTTGCATCTGGACAACCATTTTATTTATGTCAGTGGATAAAAATTGTGCTACCAAACAGATATGCATTTTTTTCATATGTAAAATGTCTAAATGTTGATGTTTAACGAAATTAACATATTTATTCTAACTAACAAGAAAAGTCATGGTAAGCAGGATTGAAAACCTCACAAAAACTGCAGTGATAATTATAGACAAGAAAGATGGGATGCTTTTTGACCTTGAGTTGTACAGACAGCACAGATCCTTTTGACAAAACATGAAAGATTTAACTACAGCTGAATAAGAGACAAAATATTTGGAAAGAAAATGTCTCAAAAAACATTCTAATGACCGTTTTGCTGAAATTTGGAGTCAGCTGTGAATGCCAAAATATAAGAAAATCAATTCAATAATTGCCAGATCTTTCAGCCCCTACAGATCTGACAACAAACTGTAAACACACACTCTTTGTCCAGATGTGTGACTTCAAGAAACCGTAAAGATCAACATACATTTTGGATTTCTTCCCCCTGCAATTTACCAGGGTCCACAGCGCTGTCAGCTTAACTATAAATCCTGTGGGGAAGCACTGCAGAGTGAGTCATTTGTCTTCCCTTAGTTTGAAAAAAAAAATGTTATCTAAGTATTAAGTGGCTCACTGATTTAGCTTCTCTTACTTCATATAGGAACATAATCTATAGCTGTAAGATACTGTATGGAAAGGATTTGCCAGGGGCCAACTTCATTGGAAAGGGAGGGACTTCCAGTAAGCCATTGTTTGATGACCACAAAGGTAGAACTTATGAAGAAAGCAGTACGTAGATTTAAATAGTCATACCTATCTACAGATTTCTGTCAGCAATAAAATGTTAATATTGATCTTTTGCTCAGTAGCTTGCCACTGCAGCACCAGTAACAATGGTGTTATGTCTTCCATCTTTAAGGTTAATTCCCTAGTCTACCTTGTTGTATTTGTTTTAACTTAATAGCAGGAAATCTTGCAATAAAAAACATTAATACTATAAAAAGCCACTGGGTTTGTGCAAAGGTATGAGAACAAGATTGCCCATTTGCCCAAGATTTAGAAAGGTATCATAATTACAGCCACAGATCCAGATATTCCAACTGTCAAGTAAAAGAATGAGATAAAACTGTCCTCCAGTTCAAAGTCAGTATTGAGCTATATTGTATTCGCTCTTGCACTAATAAGAAAGCACAGAAAACATGTTCAGTAAACTTGGCAAATTATGAAATGTATTTTTTAGATTGAGAGATAAATATTGCATTAAATAAATAACCACTACAATGCAGTGGCTGCCTAGGCATATTAGACATAATCCAGTTTTTGAAAGCGTAAGTATGTTTCTATTATTACTTTAATCAAAATGTGAGAAACTGCTATAAGGCCTCAATTTTTAGTGAGGTTACAAATACTGCCTGGATTCACTCAAGCAGGCTACTATAAAATACAACACTCGTATTCATTTATAGTTAATTTTAAAACTGAGACTCAAAGGCATCCTCATATAGCTTTAAGTATAAAAAATGCACTTAGGTTTTTATTGTTAAGTAATTGACCTATTTGCATTAATTAAAACATGCCAGTAATTTAATTGAAAAACCCTGGCAATAAATATGAAAATGTGAAAAGTACACTGCTCAAAAAAATTAAGGGAACACTTAAATCACACATTGGATCTTGATGAACAAAATATATTAAAGATCAAAATCTTTACTGTATATTGTGTAATTCGTTGAGAACAAAATTACGTAACAATGGTCAATGGAAACCAAAATCACCAACCGATTGAGGGCTGGATTCAAACCCATAGGCTGAAATCACAGGCTGTTCCAACTTGCGTGAATTTCATCACGGCAACTCATAATGTGACTCGGGAGTGTGTATGGCCCCCACGTGCCTGTATGCACTCCCGACAACGTCTGGGCATGCTCTTGATGAGACAGCGGATGGTGTCCTGGGGGATCTCCTCCCAGACCTGAATCAGGGTATCAGTGAACTCCTGGACAGTCTGTGGCGCTACTTGGTGGCGTTGGATGCACCAATACATAACGTCCCAAACATTCTCAATTCAGGTCTGGGGAACATGAGAGCCAGTCAATGGCATCAATGCCTTTGTCATCCAGGAACTGCCTACACACTCTGGCCACATGAGGCCAGGCATTGTCCTGCACCAGGAGGAACCCAGGGCCCACTGCACCAGCGTAAAGTCTGACGATGGGTCTGAGGATTTCATCCCGGTACCTAACAGCAGTCAAGGTACCATTGGCTAGCACGTGGAGGTCTGTGCGACCCTCCAAGGATATGCCTTCCCAGACCATCACTGACCCTCACTGACATGCTGGATGATGTTGCAGGCACCATAACATTCACCACGGCGTCTCCAGACTCTTTCACGTCTGTCACATGTGCTCAGTGTGAACCTGCTCTCATCTGTGAAGAGAACTTGGCGCCAATGGCGGACCTGCCTATTCTGGTGTTCTCTGGTGAATGCCAATCGAGCTGCACGGTGCTGGGCTGTGAGCACAGGTCCCACTAGAGGACGTCGGGCCCTCATGCCACCCTCATGGAGTCTGTTTCTGAAAGTTTGGTCAGAAACATGCACACCAATAGCCCGCTGGAGGTCATTTTGTAGGGCTCTGACAGTGCTCCTCCTGTTCCTCCTTGCACAAAGGAGCAGATACCGGTCCTGCTGCTGGGTTGATGCCCTTCTACGGCCCTGTCCAGCTCTTCTCGTGTAACGGCCCATCTCTTGGTATCTCCTCCATGCTCTTGAGACTGTACTGGGAGACACAGCAAATCTTCTTGCGACGGCACGTATGGATGTGCCATCCCGGAGGAGCTGGACTACCTGTGCAACCTGAATGGGCTGCAGGCACCGCCTCATGCTACCAGTAGTGACAAGGACACGAGCAAAACACAAAACTAGAGAAGAATCAGTCAGGAAGGATAAGGAGAGAGCAATTGTCTGTGGCCACCACCTGCAAAACCATTTCCTTTTTGGGGGTTGTCTTGCTGTTGCCTTTCCAACACACCTGTTGTCACTTTCATTTGCACCATAACAGGTGACATTGATTCACAATTGCTTAGGCTTCCTAAGTGGACAGATTGATATCCCTGAAGTTTAATTGACTTGGTGTTATACTGTGAAGATTATGTGTTCCCTTAATTTTTTTGAGCAGTGTATATATATATATATCCTCCAAATTATCTTGCAGTTTCCGTAGTGTTACTCATGATTCTGTAGCAGATTTGTGATGCATCTGGGTCTTCTTTTAGGTCATGAAGTTGGCCTATACTTCAGTTCTAAATTTTAATCTGATTGATGATTTCTAAAGGTTCATGATGTCGATCGGCTTGCTTGGTTTCTTCAATTCTTAATTTACTTCTTTCCCCTTCATATTGAGATAAAATATGGTCAAGACAAATCAAATGTTAATTACAGCTGTGCAAAACAGTAAGGCCATGTATTAGTGAATATGTAAGAAAGTTTAACAATAATTTAATTACAGAAACCATTGAAAATAATAGGAACATCAAAAATGGAAATCTCCTGATAGGAAATAATCTAATCATTGCCCTAATAAATTATCTTGGTACATCAGTCAAAAACAACAGTGCAATTATCAAGAGAGAGGAAGAAGAGAGGCAGAAATCTGGTAGTGATGATTGCAGTTAAGAAGAAGATGAAGAAGAAGAAGAAGAAGAAGAAGAAGAAGAAGAAGAAGAAGAAGAAGAAGAAGAAGAAGAAGAAAAAGATCTAAATTAACAAAAGTGAAATATCCAATGTCATTCCAGAAGTAGCTAATTCCATAAAGAAGAAAGAATTGTGAAAAAAATTGAGTAATGGAATCACAGTGGAGATCCTGAAAGAAATTAAGACAATTCTTGCAAAGGGTTTCAAAAAGTGTCTCAGAAATAAACAAATCCCAGAACAATGGAAGAATGCATCTGTCATTCTTCCTCACAACAAAGGATACAAAGAAGATCGGAAGAACTATAGGCCCATTAGCCGACTTCCCATTGTATGCATGGTATTTACAAAGGAATTAGCACATCGCCTTCAATCACACCCTGGACTTCTCCCAAGCAGGAGAACAAGTAGGATTCAGAAGTGAATATAACACGATGGATCTCATACAAGTAATTCATTAAGTATTAGAAGGATGTAGAGAATATGAGCTTCAGCTGTGCCTGGGCTTCATTGACAACAAGAAAGCTTTTGATTTAACATATACAAACTCCGTCATCAGGGCTCTAAGAAATCAAATATTGATTAATTAAATGCCACAATGCAAAACAATCCACAATCAGACAATCCTAGGAGTAGGAGACAATCTCTCCAAAAGATAAACAGAGCTTTCTTGAACAACCAACAATTTGCTGAAGACATCATCATCTTTGCAAAAACACCTGTAGCTTCAAATTCAAGAACTCTTGGATGCAAGTGAGAAAACTGGACTCACAGTGAACTTGATTTAGATTAAAATCATGTTCAACGGCTCTGTTAAAATTAAGAAAATTGAAGCAGATCAAAAGATTATAGGAGAAGTCAATAGGTATTTCTACCTTAGACAACAAATCATGCAGAGTACATTTAGAAGAAATAAAAAGCTTCATCCAGCAGTGGATGGATAAAGGCAGATGATAATGATGATGATACAGTATGTATATATATACAGCTCTGGAAAACATTAAGAGACCACTTAACACTGATTTCTGAACTTGCAGTGGTCTCATTTTTTTCCAGACCTGTATATACAGTGAGGGAAAAAAGTATTTGATCCCCTGCTGATTTTGTATGTTTGCCCACTGACAAAGAAATGATCAGTCTATAATTTTAATGGTAGGTGTATTTTAACAGTGAGAGACAGAATAACAACAAAAAAATCCAGAAAAACGCATTTCAAAAAAGTTATAAATTGATGTGCATGTTAACGAGGGAAATAAGTATTTGATCCCCTATCAATCAGCAAGATTTCTGGCTCCCAGGTGTCTTTTATACAGGTAACGAGCTGAGATTAGGAGCACTCTCTTAAAGGGAGTGCTCCTAATCTCAGCTCGTTACCTGTATAAAAGACACCTGTCCACAGAAGCAATCAATCAATCAGATTCCAAACTCTCCACCATGGCCAAGACCAAAGAGCTGTCCAAGGATGTCAGGGACAAGATTGTAGACCTACACAAGGCTGGAATGGGCTACAAGACCATCGCCAAGCAGCTTGGTGAGAAGGTGACAACAGTTGGTGCGATTATTCGCAAATGGAAGAAACACAAAATAACTGTCAGTCTCCCTCGGTCTGGGGCTCCATGCAAGATCTCACCTCGTGGAGTTTCAATGATCATGAAAACGGTGAGGAATCAACCCAGAACTACACGAGAGGATGTTGTTAATGATCTCAAGGCAGCTGGGACCATAGTCACCAAGAAAACAATTGGTAACACACTATGCCGTGAAGGACTGAAATCCTGCAGCACCTGCAAGGTCCCCCTGCTCAAGAAAGCACATGTACAGTCCGTCTGAAGTTTGACAATGAACATCTGAATGATTCAGAGGAGAACTGGGTGAAAGTGTTGTGGTCAGATGAGACCAAAATTGAGCTCTTTGGCAGGAGGAGGAGTAATGACCCCAAGAACACCATCCCCACCGTCAAACATGGAGGTGGAAACATTATGCTTTGGGGGTGTTTTTCTGCTAAGGGGACAGGACAACTGCACCGCATCAAAGGGACGATGGACGGGGCCATGTACCGTCAAATCTTGGGTGAGAACCTCCTTCCCTCAGCCAGGGCATTGAAAATGGGTCGTGGATGGGTTTTCCAGCATGACAATGACCCAAAACACACAGCCAAGGCAACAAAGGAGTGGCTCAAGAAGAAGCACATTAAGGTCCTGGAGTGGCCTAGCCAGTCTCCAGAACTTAATCCCATAGAAAATCTGTGGAGGGAGCTGAAGGTTCGAGTTGCCAAACGTCAGCCTCCTGAGATGTGTGCAAACCTGGTGGCCAACTACAAGAAACGTCTGACCTCTGTGATGGCCAACAAGGGTTTTGCCACCAAGTACTAAGTCGAAGGGGTCAAATACTTATTTCCCTCATTAACATGCAAATCAATTTATAACTTTTTTGAAATGCGTTTTTCTCTCACTGTTAAAATACACCTACCATTAAAATTATAGACTGATCATTTCTTTGTCAGTGGGCAAATGTACAAAATCAGCAGGGGATCAAATACTTTTTTCCCTCACTGTATATATATGTGTGTGTGTGTGTTTATGTTCATCTATTTATTCATTATTCAGATTGATTTAAATTGATGCTAAATAACACTGTTTTAACACATAAGTTAATAGAATTAAACACATTCCTACAATTCTATGATTATTGTATTAATTAAATATTTAATTACAGAAACCATTGAAAATAATAGGAACATCAAAAATGGAAATCTCCTGATAGGAAATAATCTAATCATTGCCCTAAAAAATTATCTTGGTACATCAGTCAAAAACAACAGTGCAATTATCAAGAGAGAGGAAGAAGAGAGGCAGAAATCTGGTAGTGATGATTGCAGTTAAGAAGAAGATGAAGAAGAAGAAGAAGAAGAAGAAGAAGAAGAAGAAGAAGATCTAAATTAACAAAAGTGAAATATCCAATGTCATTCCAGAAGTAGCTAATTCCATAAAGAAGAAAGAATTGTGAAAAAAATTGAGTAATGGAATCACAGTGGAGATCCTGAAAGAAATTAAGACAATTCTTGCAAAGGGTTTCAAAAAGTGTCTCAGAAATAAACAAATCCCAGAACAATGGAAGAATGCATCTGTCATTCTTCCTCACAACAAAGGATACAAAGAAGATCGGAAGAACTATAGGCCCATTAGCCGACTTCCCATTGTATGCATGGTATTTACAAAGGAATTAGCACATCGCCTTCAATCACACCCTGGACTTCTCCCAAGCAGGAGAACAAGTAGGATTCAGAAGTGAATATAACATGATGGATCTCATACAAGTAATTCATTAAGTATTAGAAGGATGTAGAGAATATGAGCTTCAGCTGTGCCTGGGCTTTATTGACAACAAGAAAGCTTTTGATCAAATACTTTTTTCCCTCACTGTATATATATGTGTGTGTGTGTGTTTATGTTCATCTATTTATTCATTATTCAGATTGATTTAAATTGATGCTAAATAACACTGTTTTAACACATAAGTTAATAGAATTAAACACATTCCTACAATTCTATGATTATTGTATTAATTAAATATATGAAATTTAAAATTAAAGTCACTATATAGATTTGACTTATGTATATGGTAGTTTTACAGACAGTTGGCACATGTCTACAAATTGCATGCATTCATGATGCAGTTTTCATGATACAGACTTTTCTTGTTTCGTATTCATATATTCATATCACCAAATTATTCCATCACCACATTTTTCATTGGTCCAATCTATACACGTCAGACAGTGTACATCCTATATGAGTAAGGGACATTTGGTAAATTAGAATGCATTATGTTAATTAAAAATATAAACTGTTGAAGGGACAATATAAATTCTAGCCACATTATTTAAAATAGTGCTGCCTTATTAAGTCTGCTTTCCCAAGCTGAACAGTCTTGTGTGACAAGCAGCTGTTTTGGAGATGGCATATCCTTGAGAAGCAGACATTTCAGCACAGACTTCTGCTTTCAATATGGAAAACTAATGTCACTAAAGGGAATATTTGTACAAACTTGAAAAACAGCTAGTCAGTCATTCACATTTTTCCATTTTCTTCATGTATGTATTTTTCATCTTACTGCTACTCTATTCTGCATTGAAGTGAATATGTTTTTAGCAATGCTTCTTCTCTATGGTTTTGTATAATCCAGTTTACATTATTATAATCCCTGCCAGCTGATCTACAGATACACACAGCTAAAATGCTGCACATGTAGCAAAATGCAGCTGCTTGGACTTTAGCTGGCCCTGATTAATACAACTAAATTGCCCCCGTTGTTTACCTTGGGTGCACTGACATTTGAATAGTGTTCACGGTTTTAATTTAATTAAGGTGTATTAAGTGCATGCACCTTTTTGTAGAATTTTAACCTTTTTTTTAATCTGTGATTTACTAATGGAAAAAAAATAATATTGCAATTGGTTTTGCTAAATCCCACTTGTCTCACTGTGTTGTACATAGACACTACTCGTTCTAACACTTTACAATATATACAATGAAAAAATATGTCTGCTGCTGCTACTACTACTATTAATAATATATGAACAATAATATTATAATTATTACTACTGAGTTAAACTTAAAACATACTAACCCTCTTTTAGTGGTAAATTGGAAGTGTCAATTTAAAGTTACTCGCTTGTTATACTGCTTGAACTAGAATCCGAACATGTGATGCAAATGCGTGTCCTCAGAGATGAGTGCTTGCTTGCTTGGTTAGTTGCCTCCTATCATACTGAAATCCAGACCTGAAAGTATGACGCTAAAGTGTCAGGAAGAGTAAGTGTATATTACACAGTTCTGTAGGCACCTGGTATCTCTCAGGAGTGTTGTTGTTCGGTGCATCTCCTGATCAGTTGTACCCAACACACGCTGACAGCCCCTGCCCATTTTCTTGCACAGACACTTACAACTCTTGGACACTGATACAATTAATGTTTCTCTATATATACACACAGGAGTCCAGCACTGCCAAGATACCATGAGAGCTTGAGGACAAATGGTGGATTATGTGGAAAGAAAAAATATCTATCAGATCCCAATATAAAGAAGCATTTGACCACTAGAGGGTTGTTGAGATATAGGTACCAAATACTTGCTTTTCCACAATAACTACAGCAGACACATTGTAAGAATAGCAAGCAAGCTTACCCTTGCTGAGCCAACTGCGTTCATTTTGCTGTATGGCTATATATATAGAGAGAGAGAGTGAGAGAGAGCAAGAGAGAAAGAGAAATATTACAGTGCAGCAACAACTACTGCTTTTGCCAGTAAGCACCTTGAATGGGGCATAGTTCCAAGGTCATGGGTAACCCGATTAGCAGAACAATTCCCTCAGACCAGAGCATATCACAGCAGAAGTAGATGTCACACATCTGCCACCACTGGTGAAGTTGCAGCTATCTTTGTCGCAGCTTGCCACAGTGAGACTGAGATGGTCAACAAGGAAAAGTGGACAGGTCGATGATTTTAACTTCTCACCAAGAACCATCATGAAGGATTCTACATCATAGTCAGTTTCATTTGCACATTTACCTTTGTGTGAGCATTATGAATAATAGATACAGCACACCAATGAAACCTCTGTGAATAGAAGAAATATCTAAACAAAGGCTGTTTCTGAATGTGGGCGGGACAATGAGAAGGTCATTTGAGCACAATGCTGTGTGTGGAATCAACAATTAAAGTTGGACCACATTTGTTCGATATCTTAGCAAAAGCATGACATGTGTCCTTATACAAATCCTTCTGCCATACCTTGATGACCTTCATTGTGTTAATTTGCAGAATGTGATGATCCGACACACATGGAATTATGAAGCCAAGGAATATGTAGACATGTTCTCACTTAATATCCTTCTCTGGGGACATTTGAAGTAATGGATTGAACACTCTCAACCTCACAACCACAATGATACTACAACATTGTGTTGATTTGCACTGGGATCAGTTAATCGATAAACACTTGACCCAAAATGGAGGTCAATTCAAAGAGTGGAATTCTAAATGTTGTTGTTTTTTTCATTACATATTGTCATTATTGAACACATCTTTGGAATCCAGTGTACAGTAGAGACATGTTTCCTTTGAATGTCACCCTCCATTTATCTTTTAGTTTGTACAAGAGGCCAACCAAGTTGTGTGATATATGAATCACCCTTTACATATATATACCACAGAGTGTTATTCTGACAGCACTCTTGGTAATAAAAGCATATTTATTCCTTCTCAAAGGAAATGACTGACAGGAGACCTTAATAGGATTATATCCAAGTGGGATAGCATCTCCCACAGCATGCATCAAAGACAACATTGAGGACAGCTGCATCTAATATAGGGAAATTCCTTTCTTTAAAATATGCCACCACTGTGCTCATCTGCAAAGCAAAACCCTACTTGTTTACATACTTGGAAATTATGAAATTAATTTAGAGTTCAAAGATAATATTAAAAAAATAAATCTTTTTTTTTACAAGATCCTTGGAGTCCTGTTTGCTTCCATGAACCTACTAGAGCATTAAAGAATCCCCTAGTTTATCTTCTGGAGCATACTTTATTATTCCTTTTAAAGGTGCAGTGTGCTGTATACATATTCCACTTCAGTAACTCTTGGAGTATTGAGTTAAAAATCAGTTATAACCAATCACTCAAAATTCTAAGTAAATACAAGTATATTATATACCTGTAAACATACTGCTGTATCAAGCTAAAAGATGGAGCCTTAATGTGATTGCCCCTAACCCCTGCTTGGGCATTTTAGACAGCTACCTGACAGGAATTTCTTGTGCTCAGAATTTAATTGCATAGTTATTTACGTGCTCCCTAAAGCAATCACTGAGGTTAAATTATGGTAATCATAACAACTGCAGTTCTTTACACAGATAAGAGAGGTGAAAAAAGGCTCTGATAGCTGGAGAGTGACGTAAGAGAAAAGCTCAGTGCTTACCGTGTGCTGTGGGCGTGAAGAGAACAGTGAAAAGGACCAGCTGTGAAGTCCACATGGCCCCTGCAGAAGATCCAGCACCAGAATGAGACCTCCCAGTTGAGACAAAACAGATATTTGTTCTGCTGCTCCTTTAGTACTTCAGATATGCCCCAGATCTGAACTAGAAAATTGACAGCCTGTTTGAAAAACAAAACAAAACAAACATTTCAGGGAGGGGGTAGTTATATCTCTTCATTTCCCAAACATAATTGTAAAAACATGTCTGTCTATCTATCTATCTGTCTATGTTTAAATTTGAGTATGCACACAATTTACAAAAAAGTCATGATAAATGTGGACACCTTCGATAAAACTACTATAATTAGTGATACAGGCAACTAAATAAGTTTTGAAGCACAAAAGCAAAAAGTTCTTAATGCTGTGATCTCATTCTCATTATAAAGGTCCACACAAACAAAATGTGTTAATTAGGAGGTGTAACTTGTTATCTACAAACAGAGCATTCCACTTGTTACCTGTAAAAAAAAACATTGCATAAATATAACACAATTCCCTAATTTCTCTAATGATCTTATATTATGATAAATCATATTTATTGTTTATTTATATATGTTTAGCGCAGTATTTTCAACAAATAGGCATTCACACAGTATGTGACTAATTAAAAATGGCACCATGATCATTTCTCATCTTTCTATCTCAATTATTTGTATCTCCCTGAGAAAAGGCAGTTCATATAATATGCCACTTTCTTACATGGATTCTATAGACTGTTTGCTGTTGTTTTCAAAATTAATTAAAAAACAAAACAAAACAAACATGACCTTATAAATACAGAACAAAGAATCAATCATAAACGAATTTCAGTTGGGGAAAGAGAACGAGAAATACCTCATTACAGGTCACCCAATTTAAAAAGAGACTGAAATCCAGGGCTTGTTCCAGGTCTCTTAATCATCAAATACATCCCTTCAATTCACAGCTACAGTTCTGCTGACCCTGACCTTTGTGGACTGTATTGTCGTGCAAAGCACCCCATCTGAGTCGTCAGCTGTAAAGTCAACATGATTTACATGCTGTGAGCTCTTGCTGCAACAACCTGTCTGTCTGATTCAAGCACATAGGAGACGAATAAGAAAATAAGGCAGAAATGCAAACAACAACAAAACAAACAAAGTTGAGGGATTTGAAGAGACAAACAATCTCCCATTTCCTTTTGTAAACTTCAGAGCTGTACTATAGCCTGTTATAATATTTAGTCACTTCAAAGCAGTCATGCAACACATTCTACTGGCTACCACATCCATACTGAGCCCCAGCAATGCTGATGATAAATTCAAAAGGCTGAGCAATGTTTAAATACATATATTTTTAACTGATGTTTGGTTCCGTTTTCAGACTGCAACAAAAACATGGAAAACAATTCTTGTCTTATCAATGTGAATACATTAAACTTCTCGCTTATGATTAAAAAGTGTTTTTCTTTCAAGATTACACTTATTTGTTTATTTTGTATTGTGTAGGTAAGTGTAACTTTTACTGTGGTTTCTAGAATATGGCACTCATTACACACACATTGGAACGTGAAGCCTGCGTGGTTTATGTCTGTGGGAAATAGTACCTTTTTCATGCATAGAGCATTGTATTTTGTCATTCATAAAATGTACTTAATGATAGTGCCAATGTACATTAACCTCATAGCTTGCACTGTAGTACCCATTACAGAACTACACTTGCGCTGCTGATCTGTAGCCAATTTTATGTAAAATCTAATCTGGAACACTTAATTTTCCCTGTGAAACACTTCAGTCAGTGAATTCTTACTCACAGATGAGGTAGGCATACATACAGAGCAACTAGCACAGGCTAGGTTTTTCTTGATTTTTGTTTTTCTTTTAATACTCTAATTACCACATTTCACCTGAATAAATGTTCTCCTTCTCAGATATTCACAATCCATCACTTGAATAATATTTGTACTGAAGTACTGAAATGCACAGGTCCAAATGATAGAAACTGTACTAAGTGGTGGAGATTTTCTTCTCATTAGTTTAATTTTAGATTTTATAACAATTAATTATGAAAGAGTATGGTTGAATTCCCTGATCAGAAAATTGCATTGCCTAATTTTATATTTTTTCCACAACATTTTTTTGTACAGGTTTACGATTACTTTATGCAATTGTCAAAATAAAACACGGACCTTGATTCCATCAGTTGGTGATGCATTTGCAACTCGTTTGGTATTCCTGACAATGCTAACATTTAAGGTTTAAATTAATTGTGTTTTTCATGGTCTAGCTGGTGAAATCAATTAATTCTTAAGGCAATCAGTACAGTTATTAATGATATGATTCTCTTCCCTGCTGTCCCAGCAAATGGCAACCTTATAAAAACGACAATCTGCAAGGACAAAGCAGAGGCAATGTCTCTTCACAAAGAAAAGGAATGGGCGAATCACACAGAAAGATATATAATGCAATTGTGGACTCTCTGACTGCAGCCAGGTTTAAATGTAAGGACCATACATCCACTGTGATAGGAAATCTATCAGCTGTAATGAAGACTATTGATCTCCATAAATTTGATATTTGGTTCTTCTTATTTAACCAATATCCAATAGTTTATCTAACTCTTCTTCACAAAACTGAAAAGGTCAACAATGATGGATTGTGATATTTTTATACAATTATTCTATTTTTTAAGAACACATGCCAGTTATTGGAAGATACTTAATGTCTATCTGTCTGTGTATCTATATATCAGTGGTTGACATGGGTACCCATTGGGTTTTCAATAACCCATCTCCTTTTTTGCTACCTAAGCTTTATTGTTATTATTTAGATAACATATATAAAATATAACACACTTAAGATAAATAAGAACAGTGCAGTTATACATGCACGTCTAGTATGTATAATAAACACAATGTAAAATTTTGCTTTAAAAATTGTATTGTTAAAAACAGCTTAACCCATAGGGTTGCACATCTACAGCAGCTTGATATCAAATTGGCACTGATGGAGGGTGAAATTACACTATTGGCCATCAGCTTTTTTTTGTCATTGTAGCTGATAATGTTTACCAATAGTTATGCCGGTTGTTACGTACCATGCTGTGATGCATACACCACCTTTGGTGTGGTGTGCAACATGCAATCTCTGGCTGTAAATATGTCTCAAAGGAATGCAGTTTGGAACAGACTCATGTGAAAGAAATGCCACTATTTGTAAAGAAAAACTTACCATGTATGCTAAAGCTATGAGTAAGCTTTTGTGATATTTATTTAAGATATGTCTTATCTATTTGCTTTTTAGATTCATGTAAGGTCCCAAGTTACTTAATTACAAGTTACAGTCTTGCTTAATACTGCCAAATTGATTTCCCTTTTTTTCTATGACTAAAGTTAGTTTTTTTTTTAACAAAAGTGTATACAGCATTGTAGCCTTAATACTTGTTCAAATGTTCTTATTTTTTGTTCTTGATAAAAACAAAAGCCATGTTTACAGAGCACTCAAGTGTGTTGAGTAACTGAATTAAATGTTATTATGTTATACTCAATTCCCTTTTCAATTGGACACATTTAATTTATTTTGTAAATAAAGTATAAAAAACAAAATTCATATTCAGCTTGAAAACCAGGGTATGGTGCGGAGAGCAACCATGACTGTCCTTACTACCTCTTGTTGTGCAATACCAAATTTAAATTTAAAAATAAAAGTGTGTATGCATTTGTTTTGCTTTCACATGTATCTAGAAGCAACATACAATCTATCTGTGTGTGTTTCATTAATGCAAACAGAAAAAATATATTTAAGTGGTTTAAAGCACTATTATTAGTATTGGTCAACATAGTTGTGCAATCATCGGTTATCTTTATTGGACCAGAATATACTTATCCGTTCACCCCTACTCATAAGATGTGCTTTTCACTGGACGAATTACGCAACACAAACGGACTCATTATTAACTGTGCAGGTGCCATTTTCAAATGTCAGGGCTCTACAGGGCTCTATTTTGGGAACATACGAAACAAATAATTATCTGGTGCACCTACAAAAATATTACATGTACTCCTATCTCAATGTGCTACTTAAAACCATAAGGGTAAGTTATTTTATTTAATGATGCTATAACATTGTGCCTGAAATCAGCTATGCTCTCCCTCTGAACGTTTGAGCCAATGCTTGCCTGTAGAGAAAAAAAAAGTTGACCAACTGTTCAATCACAATTCACAGTTTACGTGTGTACATGAGTTTGTTACAGGTGGCGTAACCCCTCTATAAAATCAGTACAGTGATAAGCCTCCCAAGCCAGAAGAGCTGGTATTTTGGCATAGCGGACTTATCACTCTACAAGGTCGAGCTGTGTCGTGCAGAGCTCTCGGTGGAGCATCTGTGCAGCGGGGTTCGAATATCAAGCGTGGAGCTCTGACCCGCGCCAGTTAAACATACAAATGTAGCAACACAATAAGTACCTTACTTCAAGTTCTGATACAAAATATGCTCATTTGAAAAACTTCTGTGCAGAATTAATAAAATAATGAATTACTTAGTCTGGGAGGTTTGTAAAAATACAGAGGAGATTCCAGAAAAAGTAGCTTTGAACATACGCAGAGAGGGAAGTTCAGAGGCCTCGTTTGAAAAATACCAATTAAACTTGAATGAAGCATTGGTGATTGCATTGAAAACACACTGGTTCAACCCCCAATAGTTGAAAATGTTGTAGACATTATCCTGACTTATGACAATGATGCACAGAGATTATCAGGCAAACTGCAGATGTTATTATAAGTGAAGGGGCTTGTCGGTTTAAGTCAGTATATTACCTGTCGACCCTCATTGATGGGGACACAGACGTTTCCACAAAGGAGTGTGAAATCGTTTACGTGCAACCGCTCGAGTATGAAAAGCCTCCCAATTGACTTGAACAACAGATGTTAATGCATTCACATACAAATGGTGAGTAGTTACATGATGCCCATTTTTAGTACAGAATTACATTTTTCCTGAATTTAAAGTATTATTTTAATTGCCACAGTTTTGTAAAATAATGTTCATGGGTTTATATAATGTAAAGCAACTCTAGTTTAATCATTGCATAATGAAACAAATGTGATTTAAAACAAATTTATATAAAGTATACATGTTCTATATATCTGTAAATTCTGTAAATTATTAATGTTTAGCATTAAGGTTAAGAATAAATTGTATATTTTCACCTACAAATAATTTGCCAAAAAAGAGGGGAATCATATAAAATTAATATTGTGTGACTGTAAGAAAGTGCCTGTCTTCTTCCAAGCTATGAAGGAAAAAAAACTACAAAAAATGGCCAGTTTTTGCGAGGGAAATAGATATGTGTGGGTAGAGGGAGGAGAGGTTGTGTGTGGAATGGAGAGAGGAAAGAAAGGGGTGAATTAAAGACAGAAAAAGGAGATCGGAGTAGAGCAGAAAAGAATCATAAGTTGTCTCTAAATAGAATGTATCTGTATTCATTTCTCATCTTTGTTAGCATTAATCAAATTTGTAGGTAAGTTTTACAAACAGTTTCACATTCCCAGGCTATTGACAATCTAAAAACAAACCCGCAATTGAAAAAAATCTGATTAAACTAGTTCAAGAAGATGCAAGAAAAAGAAACAATGCAAGCAAATAATCAAAACAAACATCACACTTCTCTTCCTGGTAAATCATGTGCCGATGTAAGAGTCTTCAGCATAAAACTCAGCAAAATATATACAGTATACAGTTAGTAGTTGGAGTGATCCCTATTGCTGCTGAGTGATTGATGAGGGGTTTGACTACTGGTCCGTGTATCCAGAGAACCTTTATGAGCAGGTTGTCATTTAATTATTAAACAATGGGTTTTTGGGCTTGCTAATAAACCCAAAATGGACAGGGCTGCCTTGAGCAGGCCGTGTCCTTGCACAAGCATTATGTCAGCAACAGCTGTGTTCTGGCCCTTAGTGTATATTAAATCTGTTTATGTTGCTCAACTTTCTGCTGATTATTTCAGGCCTGGCTGTAATTCTGCTTTCAAAACATTCTATGATGCATAACAAGTAAATAAATAATAATAATAACAATGTCAGCTTTAAAATGATAGATTTATATAGTATCTTCCTTATTGGAGCTGATATGTATTCTGTAATTTACTATATTCTATATAGTTCTATATTCTATAATGTACGCAGTCATAATCATACCAGCACATCTGAAATGTCTGTTGACTGTATTTAAATATAAAGAATCCCACAAGTAGCATACTGATAATCTAGTATATTATAATATAAGTTAAAATTATTGCAGTTATTTTGCCACAATTTAAACACATGTGGAGCACAACACTAAACCCTGAATGGTCAGGTGTGTCATGGATTTGGTACTTCTAGGCACAGACTGGCCATCTGGCAGTTGGACTCAAGGACCAGTGGGCCGAAAATTGTAATAAGCATTAAATGTAATCAATTCAAAATGACACATCTGCATTGCATCCGTTTTGGCAAGCTCTGCATGGTCAAACAATTGTACAAAGAGTTAAGAGATTAAAATCAACTTGAGATGTCTCATTGTACTCTAATGCACCAATAATAAACAAGCCACAGATGAAGGGCAAATACAGGTAACTGCGGTGAAATTCACTTCTTAATGGCATTTACAGATTACATTTGCTGGCAAGAAAGAGAATCTGATTAACAATATGTTTTGTCTCTTCTCAATTTTAGATGTAGATTGCAGCTGTGCAAGATGTTATAAATGTCCTCTAAACAAAACAAGAGCAGGGCACCAATAAATGCACCAGACATCAAGTAAGTTAAAATGTTGATTACAATGTTCAAACTAACTCCAGCCCAGCAGAAGGACATTTTAAAAATTGCTACCTCATTCCAATACTTTCTAACAACAACCGCTGTCTGACATTTGTTGACTTCAAGTAAGATCAATAAAATGTCACTTCAATAAAAAGACTTTGTGAGACTGAACTTAAATAAGTTTTAGATGATATTTATATATCTTATTGTTCCCCAAAAGAGATAACTGACCAACATTGCATAAAACATTGTAAGATTATTTTTATTACAGATTACTTTTGTAATAAATCATTATATACAGTTAGGTCTATAAATATTTGGACAGTGACTCAATTGTCATTTTGGCTCTGTACGCCACCGCAATGGATTTGAAAGGAAACAATCAAGATGTCCTTTAAATGTAGACTTTCATCTATAATGTGAGGGTAGTTACATTCAAATTGGTGAACGGTGTAGGAATGATAAAAAAGGGTGTATGTGGCCCCCCCAATTTTAAGAGCTCAAAAGTAATTGGACAAACTAACATAATCATGAATTAAATTGTGAGTTTCAATACTTGGTTGCGAATCCTTTGCAGTCAGTGACTGCCTGAAGTCTGGAACCCATAGACATCACCAGATGCTGGGTTTCTTCCCTGGTGATGCTCTGCCAGGCCTGCACTGCAGCTGTCTTTAGTTCCTGCTCGTTCTTGGGCAGTTTTGCCTTCAGTTTTGCCTTCAATAAGTGAAATGCTGCTCAATTGAATTCAGGTCAGGTGATTGACTTGACCATTGCAGAACATTCCACTTCTTCACCTTAAAAAAGTATTGGGTTGCTTTCGCAGTATGCTTCAGGTTATTGTCCATCTGAGTCCAATGAGTTTTGAAGCATTTGGCTGAATCTCAGCAGATAATATAGCCGTAAATACTTCAGGATTCATCCTGCTGCTTTTGTCAGCAGTCACATCATCAATAAATGCAAGGGAACCAATTCCCTTGGTGGCTGTACATGCCCATGCCATAACACTGCCTCCACCATGCTTCAAAGATGAGGTGGTATGCTTTGGATCATGAGCAGTTCCTTCCCTTCTCCATACTGGTCTGTTCCCATCATTCTGGTACAAGTTGATCTCATCTGTCCATAGGATGTTGTTCCAGAACTGTTGACCAGAATCTTCTCTTCCTGTTTTTGGGGCTTACCAATGGTTTACATCTTGTGGTAAACCCTCTGTATTTACTCTGGTGAAGTCTCCTCTTGATTGTTGACTTTGAGATATGCCTACCTCCTGGAGGGTGTTCTTGATCTGGCAAACTGTTGTGAAGAGGTTTTTCTTCACAAGTGAAATAGTTGTTCTGTCATCCACCACAGTTGTTTTCCGTGGTCTTCTGGGCCTTTTGGTGTTCCTGAGCTCACCAGTGCATTCTTTCTTTTTAGGAATGTACCAAATAGTTAATTTGGCCACACCTAATGTTTTTGCCAAAATGATGACAATTGTGTCACTGTCCAAATATTTATGGACCTAACTGTGTATGTATATATACACCGATCAGCCATAACATTATGACCACCTGCCTAATACTGTGTAGGTCCCCCTTTTGCCGCCAAAACAGCCCTGACCCGTCGTGGCATGGACTCCACTAGACCTCTGAAGGTGTGCTGTGGTATCTGGCACCAAGACGTTAGCAGCAGATCCTGTAAGTTGTGAGGTGGGGCCTCCATAGATCGGACTTGTTTGTCCAGCATATCCCACAGATGCTTTGGAGGCCAAGTCAACACCTTGAACTCGTGATTCATCAGACCAGGCCACCTTCTTCCATTGCTCTATGCTCCAGTTCTGATGCTCATGTGCTCATTTTAGGCGCTTTCGGCAGTGGACAGGAGTCAGTATGGGCACCCTGACTGGTCTGCGGCTACGCAGCCCCATACACAACAAACTGTGATGTACTGTGTGTTCTGACACCTTTCTATCAGAACCAACATTAACATTTTCAGCAATTTGAGCTACAGTAGCTCGTCTGTTGGATCGAACAACACGGGCCAGCCTTCGCTCCCTATGTGCATCAATGAGCCTTGGCCCATGACCCTGTCCCTTTAAGAGAGTGCTCCTAATCTCAGCTTGTTACCTGTATAAAAGACACCTGGGAGCCAGAAATCTTGCTGATTGATAGGGGATCAAATACTTATTTCCCTCATTAACATGCAAATCAATTTATAACTTTTTGAAATACATTTTTCTGGATTTTTTTTGTTGTTATTCTGTCTCTCACTGTTAAAATACACCTACCATTAAAATTAGAGACTGATAATTTCTTTGTCAGTGGGCAAACGTACAAAATCAACAGGGGATCAAATACTTTTTTCCCTCACTGTACCTGCCGAGTTCCTTCAAACACTGTGTACAAGTGTACCTAGAAGAATTTATGCTGTTTTGAAGGCAAAGGGTGGTCACACCAAATATTGATTTGATGTAATTTTTCTTCTGTTCACTCACTGTGCATTTAGTTAATTGATAAATATAATCTATTAACATGTCTATTTTTGAAAGCATTCTTACTTTACAGCATTTTGTCACACCTGCCTAAAACTTTTGCACAGTACTATATATATATAATTGTATCAGCTAGCATTTTACCGTTGATACAATTGTTCCATTATTTACTGATTCCACATACATTTCAAAATGTACTGCACAATCAAATCAAATGATATTCCCCAGTCACAAACCCATCCAAATGAATTCACAGAGCTGTCAATTCAGCATCATACATACCTAATGGCAAATCTTTGCTGGAGTAATATTGGCAAGACAATAGTTACAGATCATCAGCTAATTAATAAATGATAGTGACATTCTGCTTCAATCCATTTTTAATCATCTGTGGAAGACAAAAACTACCTTCCTTTTTTTCTTAACACAGTCTGTACACCCTGTGTCAAATATTTATCTTGTTCATCATAAACAGATGTACTGTAATTTTTCTTCTTCAACCAAACACCACCATGGCAAAAAATGAGGTCCAGTAATGGGCCAGACCATGATTTCCTCCATCTGTGTGCAGTAGCAGTCTGAGATGGGAGACCATCTTCCATAAAGATAGATTCTTCTTTGGACAAAATGGCCCCTTCATTGCCTCCATCAAATAGTCTTATGAATAGTTAATGAATTTGAAAAAAAGATATTTGGTGATTAATTTAGTTTAAGATATATTGCTTATCTGTCTATATTTATTTATAATTTATATATTTTTTAAGTTTGATGATAACTTATTGTTTTTAGTGAAAACTAAAGGTTCCTCCTTGATTCACTCCTTGATCACTCCTTGATTCCTGTGGAAAGGCAGTAAATTGTGTATGCAAACCCTGTCTTATCTTTTATTGTTGATTTGATAAAGTAGTCTCACAGGGAGTGGAAATACAGTGAGGGGGTCAAACAAGTAAAAGCTATTAATCTGCAATAAAATATTAAATGTTGAAGATAACTGCTTAATTAACAGCTATAATGCATACATACAACAATGCAATACATAATAAGATGGAAAACAGAAAATAAAGTATGCTAAATCATCATATTTGCATACATTTTTGTTAAGGACAAAAGTCTGCATGTTGATTTATTAGTCAGTATTGTGCAAAAATATGTGCACAACTGTTAATAACGTTAACTGAATTATGCCTCTGTGTGAACAAACTGATGCAATTAATGTTAAATGGCTTGCAAAGGCAATCTGGGAAATACTCAATTCCAGCATAATACATGGCAATTCTATCCAAAATCATAGAGGTTAAAATGGCTTCCACTTGGTTGCGTCTGTAAAGTCTTAAAGCTTTTAAAACTCATAAGAGGACATGTCTTGCCAAGCTTAGCACTTCTAGACCATTTATTTTTTTATTTAATTTTGTAGTCGCTGAGTAGATTTTTGGCAACTCTTATTAAACAATTAAAAACCTGTAAATAGAGCAGGGGGCAACATTTATGACAAAATTAGTGACAAAAAAAAATGTATTTTGCAAAAGCATAAAGCTATAATGGTGACTAATGCGAATGCTAGAAATGTTCACACAAACCCCCTGCATTTATACTATTCTCTGTATGTGATCCATTTTAAGCAAGATCCACCGTTTATGACACCTCATTTTAAAGATTGCAACTTACAGTCATGTAACCATATGAACATTTTGTGACATTTTAAGTTTCCAGTGAGTTTTAACACTGGGATGGATATGGATATTTGAATTTATCGGGGATATTTCCTACTGAAAATGACGATACACATAAGCTTTGTTGATAGATAAAATGTAATGTATGTGGGATAATGAGAACTATACTAGACAATTTTTCCACACGGAAGAGTTGTCTTGTTTTACCAGTAATGTAACATATATAATATATATATGAAAAACTAAATACTATCCCACAATCCATCTAGGACCATCACCTACAAATAGGTGCATGAAAATAACTTCTGATAGTGGCCTGCTTTCGCAAAACTTTCAATAACTGGGCTGGGCCGGGTGCAGCCGGACACTCCGGCAGTGGAAATGAGGAATTCTAGTTGCGTTCTTTTTCTCTGTGCAGCGAGGTTTAGAGAAGGCATTTCTCTAAAAGGCATTTCAGAGCAGCTATGAGTAGCAAGCACATCAAGCATAGTGATACAAGAACGCAACCAGTATATTCACTTACTGTCTTCAAATATCTGCATTATTTTCCCACAGTACAATGCAGGATCAAGACAGAAAGGTAGATTAAATCAACATGGACTTGTATCAAAACAGCAGAAATTGCAAATATTTGCTCTGAATGCTTTAGGACTACAAACACAGATAGGTGGAGGAGATGAGTAAAGAACCACTGAAAGCAGAGTACAGCAGAAACAGAAAACGCATTAAAGGGCGCAACAAAGGATTATGGAAGGACTATTCCAATACTGTGCGCTCACTGCTGTTTGCTTTATTCTTTATAAGAAACAGAAGGTGTGTCCCAAAACGAAATACTTACACATTTGTAGTGTATGTATAGGTTTAGAGATTTTAAACTTTTAATCCTGGAACAAATGTCTCAGGGTGATTAAACTGAAGTGATTCACGAGTCCTATCTCAGTACTGAGATGTAGTTCATGGAACCCACAGCTGCTGTAGGTCTGTTTTATTTAGATTTTAGTTTTTAAGTTACTTACTTTCAAAACAAAAAACATTCAGCTACTACTTCACTAACAGCAAGCAAAACTGCAATAGGCTGTGAAATGTCTGAGGCATGCATTTCGCTGAATTTGTGATGGATGGCTGAAGATGAGGACTGTGGAGCACAGTAAAGGTCAAATGTATCAACATGCAGTATGAGTCGGTTCTCATCTCTTATTGTTGTTTGCAATATTTTTACAGTTCTGAGTAAAGCACTGTTAACAGCTTTAAAGACATCCAGCTTCCTCACATAAGCAGTACCATTCTCAGAAAGCTCTTTTTTGCAGTCTGTAATATATAAAATAAAGATACGTCACATAGGTTTTATTTAAGTTTTAGTTAGGGAATACAAAATTAAATCAGTGTATTATTTAGCTGAAAAGTGAAATAAGATCAAATGTTAATTTATAAAACAAAACATAAATGTAAAGGTAACGTCTTAAATTTATACGCAAATGTGCTTAAAATGAGACTTAGGGCAGGATTCAATCAAAAATGTTTGCGCTGCAAGTTGCTCGCAGAAGCATTAGTGGCATGTCTGCGAATGCATATCGTGCAGCTAAACTTTCGTGGTATTAAATCTGCTACTTTCTTCAATTTTTTAATGTAAACCCCATGATGTACAGTTTTGTAGTTTGCTATTAGCGGCTGGTTAAAGTTGTAGTTAATCCCGCCAGAAACTACAGTGGGTGGTCCCATTTTCGCAGTATTAAATCAAGAAAATAAATGTGAGAAAACAACCTGAAAATGCTCTCGCAGGTCCTCTAGTTTTAGACAACTTTGGAGTTGTCTAAAGCCTCTCTCGGTTGTGGCAAAACATAAAGAAAGCCCGTTTGGCACAGGTTTGCGCAGGCGCAGCTCCAGGTATATTCACAGCATCTGCAGCTCTGTGTGTTCAGTGGAAATAACTGCTTATTGCTACAGTAACTGCAATACAGGTGTACAGTGCAGGTAACAAATACAAACAAAATATTTTCTATTATTTGTGCACAGAGAGAAAATATGTTGATATTGAATGTCATTTTATATTGCGCTTTGTTCAACAATGTGACTGTTCGTTTCGATTATGTTTTTTTACGTATTTGTTCATGACTTATTTGTTTAATTCACTCAGTCATTTATTCTGCTCTTGCTTTTGTTTGTTGTTCTGAAAACTGTTTTGTGATTTAAAATGGTTTCGGAAGAATCCCCTTTTAATTGCTCTCAGAAAAATCAGACTGTAGAGTAGATTGAATCAAACAGAGTCTTTATTCAAGCTGCTTGGAGAAAAGTAATACACACAGACACATATACATACTGTGATATCCTGGACAGAGTGAGTTTGAACCAATAAGAGCGGGGACAACTCCCTATCTTATGATATCCTCACTATCTTACTGATTAAGCTTAAACACAATGTTTTCTATTTTATGCCCAAATATGGAGACATATGTAGCCATTTCAATATTTATATTCCACACGTATCTAACGCATGTCTAAAGGGGGGTTGTGTGCCCACTTCCCCATCTTCTTGCGGTTTTACTAGAACGTACGTTCTGTACTAAATTTGTATTGTGTGTCTGCAGAGGGATGCATCTGATACAGACCGGTAGAAGCTGGTCTCATTATGTGCCCTTTGGTAACCTCATGTACGGGCGAGGTATTTGGGGCCTCTTCAGTCCCTCCTATCGGCCAAGCGGAGCAAAGCGAGAGTAAGTCGAAACAGAAAGGATAATCTGGCCACAACGCCACAACCCCAAATATAATTGCGATTAAGTATGGTTGGGATGTGACACCAGATATGAATATATGTGTTACAGAACAGTATCCATCTCCCTCAGCCCGCCAGTTCTACCAGCGGGCAAGACGGAGGAAGGAAAGGTGCTTGCGGAGGAGACAGAGAAAAGAGCATCAGAGGCCTTTGTAATGAGACAATGAATGAGTTATAAAGCCAGATAGATACAAATGAAGAAGACCAGTGCATACACGACCAAGTGCATAACGCCGCCACCCAGATTTGTTAACCAGGACCACCACCCTCCTGTGGAGGGGTTGGTGTCCCGTAATTGGTTACCCACTTTACGTATGTGATCAGCCAAATCATAGACAGATCTTTCATGGGAGTAGTGCCTACTACAACTACGTAGTGCCTAAATGTTTGTACTTACTGCCTCTTACAGTAGATGGCATCGAGTGATATTAAAATTATGTAGGCTATTTTGTAGTGATGTAACCACGATCTGTAGCCTACAGTTTTGTAGCCGATGCATCACAGTTTGTTTTTAATCTGTACTGCTACACATGCACAATAAAAGACTTACATTGATCTGTTATTCATCTGACACATCAGCATTGATCCACCCAATAATGCCTAGATAAGGGCGTCTGCCAATAATAATAATAATAATAATAATAATAATAATAATAACTACACAGCTGTCATTAATGGTGGCTTCTGTTTTTATTTTATTATGTTTTTCTTCTACTCATATTTGTAACCACTGTGTTGTACAGGTTTGTAGTTTGTATCAGTGGGGAGATTAATGCACCAGGTTTCTGTGTTTATATGTGTAAAAAATTATCGCTGCCTCTCGCAGAACCATCAGCCGCTTCCGCCTCCGGTTTCTCTTCAGTTTCAGACTCTGTGATTGGCTCGTGGTGCGTCTCGCGCTGCCCGCCCATCTCAGAAGACACGCCGGCAAAACACGCCTCCCCGCTCGCAGCGCCTCATAGTGTAGATTTCATTCCGGAGGAGCTGAGCTACCCCTCTGTGACTCTTCCGCAACTTTTCGTGTTCGCACCTTGCGAACATTTTTTATTTAATCCTGCCCTTAGGGACAGATTGAAACCAAACTTTGACCTAACAGAACTCTATAACTGTGTATTTTGTGGTGGCTTAAGTTTTTGGCTTAAGTGTTCTACTCCTAAATATAACCACTATTGAGTATGTTTGTAGTTTGCTATTAACAGGTTATTTCAAAGTTTTGAATTAATCCAGAGTTTATATTCAATAATAATGCTCTCCACATGAAGTATGTGACATAGAAAATACTGAATAATTCAAGAATATATTGTTTTTAATAAAAAAATATAAACAAAAGTAAATTTCCTCAGGCCCAAAGGATAACTATTTTTACTTGATTGTAAGGCGATAGTCTTGTTTGCTAAAAGCATTACATTGCAAATGTTTCCAAGACATAGGCCCTTATTAATTGAAAACATTCCCCAAAATGCCAATAAAAAAATACCCACCTAGTATTTAGTGGTTTTTTTTTTGTTAGCAATAGGCTTTTTCCTTGTCCCCAATTACCACCCACCATGAATTACTGCCATTGTAATATTTCCAAACGTCATCATAGCTACTTTGAAGCATTGTGACAATTTAATCATGGTGTGGGCTTGCTCCAGCTCTGCAAACATGTATGTGATGGAAGTAAAGATGCAGGAAAGCACTAAGATTTACTACAGGCTAAAATGATACCTAGTGACACATCACAACCTGTATAGGTCACTGCTGTCCTAGAGTATTTACAGTATACATCACCACCATTTGCCATCCAATCATTTA